>NC_090265.1:1520876061-1520986061 GCF_040414725.1 Anabrus simplex | reverse complement strand
CGTTTCATTTTATTTTACATTAGGTTTTGAATTTGTTATTATTTAAATATTTTTATAGCAGGTGGAACGCAAAAAGTGCCCGTTTTTAAGCGTGTTTCAACCGTGAGTAATACATTGTTACTCAAAAACCGGTCATCTCACCTAACCCACCTTTAAACACAATATACACTGGGATGCTTTACTTTGTTTAATTGCAGCATTGTATGTTTCCAACATTCTGGGTAAAGTGTGATGGTATTCAGCATTTAAAACATATAATTTACCTCCAGCAGTCGCCTTGATCTTCAGTACTAAGGTTATGCATGTGCAGTAGTTTACCGTGCTCTTGTTGCAGTAAGCCCTCTCTAGAAACCCTGTTATTTGCAGCTTAGTCTCTTTCTCCTTTTAGCTTGAACTTAACAACAAATTGCAATGTCGTGGAAATCTAAACCACCTGTCACCTTGAGTTCATACTTTTTTTTTTTTTTTTTTTGCTAGTTGCTTTACGTCGCACCGACACAGATAGGTCTTATGGCGACGATGGGACAGGAAAGGGCTAGGAGTGGGAAGGAAGCGGCCGTGACCTTAATTACGGTACAGCCCCAGCATTTGCCTGGTGTAAAAATGGGAAACCACAGAAAACCATTTTCAGGGCTGCCGACAGTGTGGTTCGAACCTACAAATCATTTAAAGCTTAGTTTCTGTCTTTTTTCATCTTGAAATTAAATACCAAGTTTCACAAATATTTGTGCCGCAGTTTTCGCGGTGCTGTGAAAACCAAACTAAAATGGGCCGCTCTAAAAACCCTGTCCCCCTGAGTCAATAAAAATAAATTTCAGCTTAGTTTATTCCCCCCTTCAACCTGAACTTACACAGATTTAAAAAAAATATGCACCGCCATTTCCCCGTATTTGTGTGGAAACCAAAATGAACCCCTTCCCCCGTAACTCCTCTCCCCCATTTCCTTGAGCAGATTCTTCTTCCTTTTACCTCGAAATTAAATACTGAGTTTCACAAATTTATATGCCACCGATTTTCCATGTTGCTCTCGAAACCAAAACGAATCCCCTCTAACTCCCTCCGTCCTCTTGAGTTTATAATGTTCAACTTGTCCCTTCCCCATTTTATCTTGAACTTAATTGTTGAGTTTCACTAATTTATGTGCCACAGTTTTCCCGTATTGTTATGAGCAACAAAATGAGCCCCCTGTAAAATCCCCGTCCCTCTGAGTTCACAAAAATAATTTTCAGCTTTCCTCATTTTATCTTGAATTTTAGTACTGAGTTTCACAAATATATGTTCCACCGTTTCAACATACTCCTGTGAAAACCGACATAAAGCTCCTCTAAACTCCCAGTCCCGTTGAGTTCCTAAAAATAATTTGCAGCTCAGTTTCTCCCTCGTTTTCTTTTGAGCATAATTACCGAGCTTTCCAAATTTATGTGCCACCATTTTCCCGTATCGCTGCGAGAACCAAAATAAGCTTCATCTAAAGAGACCACCCGTTGAGTTCCTAAAAGTAATTTTCAGCTCAGTTTCTTCCCACGTTTATATTGAAACTAACAAGAAATCCGTGCTTCGCTACGGATTTAAACTGAAAGTCATTATTCAATGATTTACATTTTGAAGAGTCTACTGTCGGCTGAGCCTGTAAAATACACGCTCAATTCGTACATTAAACAGTTTTGGGGTAATGATTATTTATTTTCTGATCTAATACGCATTTGAACCCCATTGGGAAGAATTTGAATGTTTTGAACCCTATCTTATTTAACATCTACGATGTAAAAGCGACCAGCCTGTGAAATTTTGATTTTGTACATCGAACAACAATGGAGGAACGAATGCTTTTAAATATTTATTAACATCTTGGGTATAGAAGAACACCCGTCAAAAAAAGATAGTTCATGCCTGAAACGGTTTTGGAAGAATGGATAATGTCTCTTTGAGAGTCAACCACCATCTAAACCCCTTAAGGGAGAAATACTTTGAAGTATACGATATTTTACACCTAGGGCATATAAAGAAGACCCTTCTCGTAAAATTACAATTTTGTACGTCAAACGGTTTTTGAGGGGTGAATAATTCCGTTTACGAAGCTAACCTCATTTAACACTTTAGTGGGGGGAAGACGTTTAAAATATTTCCAATTTCACACCTAAAATTTAAAATATATACGCTGTTTGGAAGTTTGTCTTCGTACGTTAAAACGTTTCGGAGGAAGGAATGAATATGTTTGTTTTCAGATATTATCCCCCATTTAATTCTCTAAGGGGTTACATTTGTTTCAAACCCTCTGTTATTTAACACCTAGGATATCATTTGAAATTTTAACTTCGTAATTCAAACGGTTTCATATAAATGCATATTTTTGTCATCATTCTTCACTCCCCAGTCAAAACCCCTTAGCGGTGTATTGCTTTAAGTCCACTTCTTATGTGTATCCTCATAAAATAATTCAACTCCTTTTACACCACCCCTTAAGATGATCCCCCACCCCACAAATACGAGTTGCTTTACTTTATTAATATTATTATTATTATTTTTTTTTTTTTTGAGATTCCAAATACCAGTGTTCATCCTTCGTTCTTGAGATGTAAGTATCCTCGTGTAAATAATTCAACACTTTCTTCACTACTTTTCACCAACCCCACTCCCTTAAGTATATTTTTTGAAAACAAAACAATACGTGTTTATTTTTAAAGAAGATTCCAAATACAAATTTTCATATCTGTAACATTTTCAGTTTTTGAGACATAAATATCCTCACAAAAATAATTCATTCCTTTTTCAGTCCTTTCTACAACCCCACCTTAATTGAATTTTCTGAAAACAAAAAGTACATGTCTCTTTACTTTTAAAGTAGATTCCAATACCAATTTTGACGCCTGTAACATCTTCATTTTTGGAGATACCAGTAACCTAATAAAAATAATTCAATCCCATTTTCAGTCTTTTTACCCCGCTTAGTGCTTTTTGCGAAAAAAATATGTTTTACTTTATTTTTTAAAAAAATTAAAAATACCATTTTCACGTCTGTGATATGTTTCCTTTTTGAGATATACTGTAGATACGCTCATTTTAAAAATGTCCACCTCTAACACTTTCCCTTAAGTGGATTTTCACCAAACAAATGATGCGTCTTCCTCTGCTTGTACAGGAGATTCTAAATACCAATTCTCACGTCTGTAACATGTTACATTGTAGAGATATACTGTAAAGATACTCATTTTAAAAATTCACCCCATTTTCCACTCCTATTCATGCCCCCTTAAGTAGATTTTCCAAAAACAAGAAAAAACGTGTTTCTTTATGTTTTAAGTAGATTCCAAATACCAATTTTCATGACTGTAACATCTTAAGGTTTTGTGATATATCCTCATAAATGATATTCAACCCTTTCCCTTTTTCACCCCCCTCCCTTAAGGCGATATTCCGAAAACAAAAAAATACGTATTTCCTTTCTAAATGAGATTCCAAATACCAATTTTCACTTTAAACTGTTAAGTTTTGAGTTATAGATACACACATTTTATAAATTCACCCCCCTTTTCACCCCCTTAGCGACGGAATATCCAAAAACCCTCACTTAGTGAGCACCTACATTGTAATATAAATGTGTACCGGGAGGTACACCTCAACTCCGCTCATTCAAAAGAAGCACCTTAATGAACTTTATCTATCCAACAAAACGTGAAACTGTTTCTGCAGGAAGTTGGGACAGTAATCAGAAGAGGTCTCTACAGAATAATTGAGAAGTTTGTCATGTCTAAGTTTCCTAAACTGATTGAGTATTTTGTTTTGTTTTGATGTACATCAAGAAGTTTGGACATTTCCCCATAGATGTCTCTACTAAAACTGTGATCATGCACTCTGGTGCAAGGTGGAAGAACTTGTAATTTAAAGTTTTCTGTTTCTAGGGTTTCATAATTGAATCAATGTTCATTTATTTTTGGATTGGCAACGCTTATTTTTCATTGCGCCAGTTTTGAATCTGACCAATTAGAAATTTCTGTAATTATTTTTCAGCCTATCACAGGATTCTTGTCGCTTTTTGATTTGTCCAATAAAAATTGAGAGGGTGTTTCCGGATTAGTCCAGAATCCTCTCGAACCTTCCCTTCGGGTATATAAGCTGCGGCTTTTCTGGCTACCTTGTCTATTGATCGTCGTCTTTCTGAGTGTGTGTGTTAAGACAGAAGGCGGGGCGCCTCATTCTTCGCAAGGCAGACCAGCAGCCAAGTTAATGTCCACCAGACTTATTTTTCTGTAGCTACATCCGCAGACTTACACGAAGGGAAGGTCCGAATTTTTAACTACGTAACCAACCTTTTCTAAAATGTAAATTTTCGTTCAGCTAATGTGAAATTTCATAGTCTTTAACTGTAAATCGGGGATAGAGAGTGCGTTACCCTCTCGAGTTCCCTTTCAACTTAGATTGAGGTGACTACGATGTAGTAACTGTTTTTTCTTTCCTGTAATATATTAAATTAACCTTCATTCGAGTCACTTCAGTAGCTTCGGATTAGCTCCTGTATCACTGGGCCGAGAGCCCCGTTAGGAGTTTATTCATTATCTAGGAGTACAAGTGTACGCCTCCATCCATTTTGTGTTCGGGCCAGTAATCTAACCTGGTTTTTTTTACATGAAGGCCCAGTAGGCTGGGTAATAGGATACCCCTCCGGGTTGGTGGTCATCCTTGGCTGGGGGGGGGGATGTCCGTTCATTGTTTCCAATCGGTCGTGTGGAGTTAAATATATTCGACTTACTGTAATTAATAATCCTGGTCGCATGTGTGTGCAATGGTCGCGGCCTGCGGACCTTCTCCCCTCCTGGTGGGCGGTTGTCCCTGACTTGGGGCGGGGAGTCTGTTTCTCTGTTTTTATAAGGATGTATAATATGTATGTGGTTTGCAGTATATACTAACATTATCTAACTGTTAACGAATTTTAAAATCTTTGAATTTTTGTGTATCTTGCTTTCGGTTATTGGTTTGTTGGCTTGGAGTACGTTCAATTTAACTACATGTAATGTTTTAAATTACAATAAACGAATATGCTCTCCCCAGTTGGTGGTCATCCGTGACTGGGAGAAAAGCGTATTCATTCATTCAAATAATAGATACCCCTGTGTAAAAGAAATTCAAATTGTAAATCGTGCTTTGAGAGGCCAGAGATCGTAAGATTTTGATGTAATGTTGCCTTGAGTAAGCTGTAAGGAATTTGATAATGTTGGAGAGTATGTAAGCTCTTTTCTAAGTTTTCTGTGATAGTGTGGGGTGCCTCTGGAAGGCTAGAGATTGTAACTATTGGAGCAAGCGCTCTTGAATTTTTGTAGATTTCTATCTTTGTCTAAACAATTCCTCTTTTGAAATTGTAAATTGTGTAAAATTGAGCTTGTAGCTCAGAACTTGTAAATCTGTGGCTTGAAGCCCAAAGCTGTTAAATTCCCTATTCTGGGGTGTTCCACCCTTGTAGCAAAATTGGCATTGTACGTGAGATTTTGTTGTTTTCACGCAGTGAAAAATGTGTTAAGTTTGTGATCGGTAAAGAAATATAACTTTTGTTTTGAAGTTTTAAATTAGTTTTGATATTGTAGATAGTTCCATTCACTCCAGCACCTTCTTTCATCTGTTTCTGCGATCCACTAAAACACGGTAACAAAATGTATCCCCAAAATTTAATTTCTTTATATCCAGTAGTTTTGGCTGGGCGATGATGAATCAGGCAGTCAGTCAGTGAGTCAGGACATGTTATTTGAAATACTTTCACCAATATGTGTGTCTCCGTATTCCCGTGATGCTACTAAGCAGTCATGGCAACCTTGTTGTCATAAGAGCAATACTGTTTTATTAACAGGAGATGACCTAGTAGCTAAAGGAACGTGAAATACATTAATATTTTAAAACCACATGGGGTGATTAATCGACATTGAAACATTGGAACGTAGACTATAGGACGAGCAAGCACCGTCTTGGGAAAGAATAGCGGGAGCAACACGTCACAACTGGTCACCAGGACCCTGATTTTAATGTAATATGATGATGATGATGATGATTATGATGATTATGATGTTTGTTGTTTAAAGGGGCCTATCAGCTAAGTCATCGGCCCCAATGTAATATCAAACTGCAAAATAAGTACATATAAATGTAGTAAATATCAGTGAAATATGTAATAATATTAACGCACTAAATTTACAAAAATGTTCGTACATTCCTTTTATGACTTATAGTTATGATATGAGAAAAATAATGCCTTTGCTGGCAGGACCTAGTGTTTACAGTGCGCTATGTCTTCTGGTATAAGCTAGAGCAATTTTGTTACTTTCATTGATCTGTCTCTGTCTTTTCCTTGGCTTTGACAATATGAAAGTGACAGGTATGAGCGATGCTAGTAATGCCATTCCTTCTGCAGCCAGTCCCTGCTATGAAAGAGGAAAGCAGCAAGGTTTGTAACAGGGGATTTCAGGAGAAAGAGTAGTGTATCAGAAATGTTAAAGGAACTTGGGTGGGAAACTTTAAGTAAGAGAAGGGAGAAAACTAGACTTATAGGATTATATAGAGCCTATACAGGAGAAGAAGCATGGGGAGATATCCGTGAGAGGCTTCGGTTGGAAAATAATTATATTGGTAGAACTGACCACAAGTACAAAATTAGAAGGAATTTTAGCAGAAGCGATTGGGGTAAATTTTCTTTCATTGGGAAGGGCGTGAAGGAGTGGAACAGTTTACCAGGGGTAGTGTTTGATCCTTTTCCAAAATCTGTACAGATATTCAAGAAGAGAATAAACAACAACAGAGATAATAAATTAAATGTTAGAGGGCATTCGACCAGTGCAGGATATTGTAAATAATAAATGTGTGTGATTAAATTAATTCCATCCCCTGGTCTAAGGAGTTTGGACAGCCCAAGTAGGGGACTGCCTGTAGGGGTGAAGTACAGTGGGGACTTCGAGGGCCCTGGGACCGCTACGGTAGCTGTGAAGGCCCTTCAGGAACTCTGAAAAGTGGTGGCAAAAGGGGCTCTGGTTAAGACGCAGCAGGTCGTTATGCTACTTAGGTTCCAAAATGGGTAAAATATAAATATGTGAATAAATTCAGTGTTAATTTTAATCTTATACCAGTTGTATAGCATTATTAGAAGTAATTTCACATACCGTACTGTATATGAGTTGACTATGTTTGTAAGATACTATAAGTAGAATTTTGTAAACAATATAAATTTATTAAGGATGATGTGTGTGTTTAATAGAAAAAATTATTAGCGTAAATTGTATAATATTGTATTCTAGGAAAATTTTCTTCGTCTCCTGTTAATTTAAAATTTAGTGCTTGACAATAATGTATTTTAGTGTACCATTTGCCACCGAGGTAGACACCTCATTTGCAAATAAAGAGATTTTGATTTTGATTTTGAATGGTGTGAAAATGTTGCTCATAGGGTCGGTTGGTGCATGCATTTCAGTGGGCTTGGCAAACTGATGTGTAATAGCAACTTCTGGCTCGGTGAGGAAAACAACGGGAAACTACCTCACTCCTCATTTCCCTAGTACGCCTCCTCAGTGATGCCTAGACCATCTGTGACAGTTGATGGCAGAGCTGTTGAAGATCCGACCAGCCTTCGGGCTGAAGACTGAACATACACATACACGAGAAAAATGTTTTAAATGCCTCCATATTATATGACAAAGTCTTCGTTGTTGCTTTCGATAATTCATATAGTCTACTGCTTTCTAATTTTGACAGTATTAAATAATAAATTTAAAGTCATATTAATATTTAAATATTTTAAAATAACCAGCTGAAACCCGTAAAAACATGACAGTCAATGGGGTAAATATTTAGCGAAGGGTTTCTATATATATACAAGACCTTCTTTGTACAATTACGTTTTGGCAGAGTCGCAACTTTAAGGACGTCAAAAGTTCGCAGTCTTGATATTGCAACATATGTCAGGGCTGAAACCTGGATGAGGTAAATTGAAACCTGCACGTCCCAGTGTTTCCTATTCAGATTTATTGATCGTGATACAAAATGCCGAGAAAATTGGGAAGTGGTGCCACTTAAAAGAAAATGGAAGTGTTTTATCTGTGGAATTAAATAATATCAAGGGATTGTAGCTCTCTGACTATTTTGAATGTACACTGCACTGGGCTCTTGGTTAGCTATGAGCACAATGTCGCCAAATTAGGATTGAAAATTGACACATTAGCAGTTTGCTCGTAGTAAAGGTACAATTCTTCGTGTTTCCATGACAGTAAATTATCACATGGAGGACTGACTCACTTTCTTAACTACCAAAGTGGAACAAGTTCACAGCCTTACTGTTAAAATTGCGATATGGAGGAAAGGACTTTTACATTTCTCCATCACTTCAAGCTAGCAAATATATGGAGAGCTACAAAGAGACTAGAACATTGCGCTGCATCGCTTCTTCACGACTAAGCGCCAAAGTTACAACCCGCGTTTGGCACAATCCCCGTAGATGGGTCTTAAAAACCGGCAAATTTTCTCCAAATCCCGCTAGAATTTCAAACTGTACGTATTGAATGAGATGACTACCAATATTACATAGTTTACATTAATTTTCAAATTATACAACAAAACGAGAGAAACGTAACAGGCATGTGAACTATATAAACTTACCAAGATGCCATTGAAGTATAATACTGTACATTAACTTCTCAGACTTATTGCATGGCAGCTCAAAGGTCTCTTAAAATTTGAAACTGGTATGGTTATTAATGCAGGATTTTAGATTACAGTACAAAATACACAACATAGACAAATTCACCAGGTATTTTCAACAAGTCCTTAAACTTCAGGTCCGATAACCACTTCTTTAGGAAACGCTGTTGAGAATTCGGTTTTGGCACGTTTTCAGAACAGTGCGTATGCTGTGTAATACTACTTATACTGTAACTGTTATAGGAATTGGATAACTTGTCAGCTCTCACGAAAACTTCCCTTTTTACTAAGTGTGATGTAATGCCGTGTCTGGTGGAAGGCTCAACGAAAGGGGGAACAAGATGCAAAATCAGCAATCATTCCACACTTCCAGATGCTTTGACAACATACCATAGATTACAGTAGTGTACGCTGACCACCTGTCAACAGGTCACGGAGACACAACGGCTCCCCTTTCATCTGAAGTACAGCCACAAGGAGCTAGATAGATGATTATACCAAAACATTTCATTCTTCTATTTTCAGAAAATAAGACGCATCATTATGCAGACCTCTTCATTTTGTTATCATTAAAATACAAAGTCTTGCTTACTAAAATATATTTACGGTTGTCAGTACTATACTAATAAAGAAAATTGTATTTAATAGCAATGGTATTTCCGGCTAGATTTCAGTTATTCATAAGTTAAAGCCGCAAGAAAACCGCTAGTTGCCGTCATTGATTTTCACCCGATAACTTACCATTAGAAACCTCCAGATCTAGTGGGAAAACAACTGAATTGGCAACACTACTAAGTCGCTCTCTGCAACACAATACAGACTGGAACAGCGGACAAGGAAGACGTCCAACTGAGCATGCGTGCTTGCTCCCCTCCACCTCCCCTTTCGTATGCCTCAGCGCTCAGCGCTCCAACTGTCCAGGTGACCTTGAAGTACTGGCGAGCGCTTAGGCCAATCAGAATACTACATATTTTTTAATAATTTCAAAATATAGGCAAGAAATTCTTATGCTCTTAAAGAAACTCTACAAATCTACAGGCCAAGAGCTTTCTTCAGAACGCTTTACGATGTCAATCGGTTCGGCCGTTCTCTCAAATTCGTGGTCACAGAAATCAGGTTAGTGTTTTAGATACATGGATGTTGTGCGCCATACATCGGGGAGTATATTACACAATGTATTACTATAGCTGATTTTCTGTTGCCCTCATGCCCTGAAAGTGAAACAAATAAATGTTATTGAATAAAGTTAATGTAGAATCTGTCGTTTAACACCTATTGTAACACAAATAGCACGGTAACCTTTTGTCGTGATGCGCAGTACGTCACCAAGTACTTCTCGATGTGTTCCATTGTGAAGTTTTGGCGGTGATCCGATAAAATTCTCCTAAAGGCCGAGAAGGACCGTTCAACACAGCAAGAAGTTACCGGTGCATATTTTAAGAGATAAAACTAGCTGGGTGAAATATCTTCTTGTTCGCCAATTGCAAACAGATAGAAAGCTTGAACAACCTAGATTTCGTTTCAAGACTGCAATGGAGATTGTTAGAAACTCTGACCAATGAAAGGCACCTAGCCATCCCAGATTCTGAGAAAGGATTCGTGTTATTGTATGCAATTGAAGCACTCGCGTCCTGACATGCAGTTTCAAGAAAATCGCACAGAAATTTTTATCCGATAGCGATAAAATGAATAAAAGTGCAACAAAGGAGATATTGCAGTTGACGACGGATACTCCAGATGGCATGCTGTACACCGAAAAGAAATACAAAGGACTTGCTCTTTTTAAAACCTCGTGGGAAGTTTACCTACAATGCATTAATGCCTGCAACATCTTGCTCAAGACTAAAAATCCACTCGGCGTCGCTTCGAGGGATTCTCACGCGGAGAGTCGGGAATGTATAGAACGTTTAAAATTAACAAATGCTGATACCCGGAAAATAACCGCTAAGAACGGCCTGTGCGATACTAAGAAGATCCGTCAAGAGCTATGAGAACGTGAATTCACCTGCTGGTGTTCACTACCGCAAAAATGACTCGGTGTACAACTTTACAAGGAGTACACACCAGCAAACTATTGGGTGCGAGATCATACCGGACTGTCTTGCAACGAGTGGAGAGAGGCTATAAAGATGACTGCCAATGTTTCAGCGGTGCGCTCGGTGCCAGGTAGATCCCTGGACAACAACCTCTGTCGGCATTACCATGGAGAGAAAGAAACTCTTGCTCATGTCCTGGGATTCTGCTCACGCGGGGAGCTCCTAAGAAACACGCGGCACCACCAGATCAGATCCTTCATTGCCGAAGAAATGAGAAAGAAGGGATTCACTGTACATGAGGAGGTACACGGACTGGCCATAAACGGCAGTTCACAGAGAATTGACATCATAGCCTTTAAAGACAACAGCTCTCAAGGATTCATCTTAGATCCGACTGTCAGGTTCGAGCACCATAGCGTTCAGCCAGAGGAGGTTAATCTAGAAAAGATTAACAAATACAAACCCACTATCCCTTACTAAAAATCTAAATTCCACCTTCAGAAAATTGAAATAATAGGGATAATGGTTGGAGCTCGCGGTACCATACCCCGTCACTTAGTCGCCACATGGAAGCGCTTCCAACTCCCAATGAAGCTCATCCCCGAAATTGCGACTCTCATCCTCCGAGGCTCCATCAAGATCCTGAGACACCACCTCTACAGCTACATCTCTGAAACGCCGCACTAATTATACTGTTCCTTCATAATTTAGAGTTTTCTTCAATTAATACATCTGTACACAAAATTTGATATGTTTTACCTTGTACTTAGTGGCAGCCTGTAAATACAGGAGGTTGTTCCTAAATAAATGGAAATGTATGTATACAGAGAAAGACTTAGAAATCACAATTTTAAAGGAATTTTAAAGCCAACTTTAGTTGTTGAAATATATCCTATATGAGATGAAATTCGTCAATTAGTTTATTATAGTCTGAAAATTAAACGAACTGACACAATTTTTAATTTTTTGAATAATTACCTACATATGTATAAAATGTTACATTCTTCGCATAATATGAAAATATATGTAATATCACTAAGAATATGTAAAAATATGAAACTTGAAAGGTATAACCATATTAGAACCAAGATTTTCCGAAATTTTTCACTTTCAGCTGTCTGCAAGTACAGGAATGGAGTATGTAATTGCATAAGAATCCATGCCCTACTGACCACCCCATTTGTATGACAGATTGACTCGTGTAAAGCCCAGAGAAGTATTGTTTTTCGAATCTTCGCAGCTTAATTTAATTTAATTGTTTTCCAAATTTCTCAGGTTTCATTATGAGGAAGCATACCATACAACTCTTTCCGCCCGCAGTATTATACATAAATTTAGCTACTAAAACTCAACATTCACGTGAATATTGACCCAGTAACAATATGTCAGTGCGGTGAGTGGAAACCTCAACAGATTCTTTTAACGTTATAGCCATTCAGTGTCTGTAATTAAATGCAGTACAAAATCTTAGCAACTAGTTCATTCCTCCCTGAAACAGCAACACAACACACAGTTTCAAAGCATGAATTCTGAAAGAAGCTCTGCATGTTTGCCTACCGTACCTGCGAGGTTGCTCCGCTGTCGGGAACTATTGTGGAAATGTAGCATAACAATGAATGCTTGTTGTCTTATCGTCCTTTAAGGTCAAGTCAGAGATAAAAAGAGTTACGCCACTGAACCCATATTATCCTTAAATTAACAGCGTTATCTCTGAATGGTGTAGGGTGATTGTGTTGCAATATACTCTAAAAAATAGATTCTTGCAAAATAGATTGAAAACCCGAACTTGTAATAAAGTGGAATATAAAACCAGTATTTTAGGCATCCCTTCATTTTTACCTTTAAAGTTGTAGATATGTCTCGTATCATAAAGAAAGGAACACACTGCGAGTACTACTTACAAATCACCATTTTTCTGGGAATCCCTAGACCTTTGTTCAAAGAAGTAATCATAATAAACAGTCTATAATAGTTTCATATTAATGACTTTCCACTAGGTGGTTCAACGTTCGATCCCCGATACATCCTGCGTAGGAAAATGAAATGAAATGGGGTATGGCTTTTAGTGCCGGGAGTGTCCGAGGACATGTTCGGCTCGCCAGGCGCAGGTCTTTTGATTTGACTCCCGTAGGCGACCTACGCGTCATGATGAGGATGAATAATGATGATGAAGACGACACATACTCCCAGCCCCCGTGCCAGAGAAATTAACCAATGATGGTTAAAACTCCCTACCCTGCCGGGAATCGAACCCGGGTCCCCTGTGACCAAAGGCCAGCACGCTAACCATTTAGCCATGGAGCCGGACCCTGCGTAGGAATTTTCACCTGAAAAATCACGTGTTGTTAGGAAGAATATCTGGGCTTAAATTCCCAGTCGAAACGCAGAATGAGCCGGGTGACGCCAGCAACCCCAGAAGAAACTTTCTCTCTGGCTCTTCGGCTGAATATTTAGTGCAGTGCCTTTCAGATCAGAGGGCTCCGGATTCGATTCCCGGATAGGCCGGGGATTTTAGCCACATACGGTTAATTCCTCTGTTTCGGAGCTGGGTATTTTTGGTCGTCTTAAAACACATTTTCAAACGTATATCACATCATACTGTCAATCACCAAAGAAGAAGAAGAAGAAGCGTAAAGGTTTAATGTGTTTCTTCTTTTACATCTTCAAATGAAAAAGAGATTAAACAAGGTGGTTTTTTTAGGAATTTATTTATTTATTTACAGTACTTATTTATTTATTTATTTATTTATTTATTTATTTATTTATTTATTTATTTATTTATTTATTTATTTATTTATTTATTTATTTATTTATTTATTTATTTATTTATTTATTTATTTATTTATTTATCGTATGATGCTACAGTTGACAATTGACTCTATCTACACCATATATATACAAAGTCCACATTAAAGAGGTAAATGTGGAGAGCTTTCAGTCTTTTACGTTCGAATGTCCAGGTCTTCCTACCAAGAGAATGCCTCAGGGGTCACACGATGTATGTCCTCGAAGGAACCAGCGAAATTTCGCAGAGGGTAGTCCTTCAGAATGTGCACGATGGGTTGAAGTTCAGCACCACAGTCAATTAATTATGTTTCTGTTTGATATTATGTGCAATGTAATTCTCAATAAACGTTAGGTATCAACTACCTCATAACAATCACTTTTAATTAATCAGTATTTCTTATATTTTAAATTGTTGATGTCATTTGAATAATCATTCCACTATGCTGTGTCCTGTGCTATCCTATCCTTTGTAAGCTTTTTTATTTCTGCATAACTATGGTAGTCTATGTTTATCCTAACTAGTTGTCATTTATGGTTTGACCTCCTGCTGCTATTTTTTACCATCAACATTTCGCTTCAGAACTATCTGAACAAGTGATCCAGTCTTCTAGCACACATTCGTCATTCTTCTGTAGCATCACATTTCAAAGGGACACGCGTATCAATAAGATTACGTTTTCTTTAGAAAGACGTTTCTTGCTTAGGCTGGGTATTATTTAATGTCTTCCTTAATTCTCTCATCATTTGTTAGGAGGACCTAAGTAGCAAAATTAATCTATTTCCTTAGAGATTTCATTTTCTTACGCGATTTTTTTCATTGAATTCTATAACAGAGCTCTTTTACAGAGATTAAGTACAAAAGTTGTAAATGCTTGACTTCACGCCGCCTCTCCATTACTGACAGCTCGGAACATACCACTTAGTCGAGCAGCTCGTCTCCTTTCTCCCAGGTCTCCCTAGCCGAAACTTTGCAATATTTTCGTAACGCTACTCTTCTGTCGGAAATCACCCACAACTAATCGAGCTGCTTTTCTTCGGATTTTTCCAGTTCTCGAATCAAGTAATCCTGGTGAGGGTCCCATATACTGGAACTATAGTTGGGGTTTTACCAGAGATTTATATGCCCTCTCCTTTACATCTCTACTACAACCTCTAAATACCCTCATATTTAGCATATGATGCTACAGTTGACAATCGACTCTATCTACACCTTAAATATATAGGCTATATGTTTATGATAGTCTCATATTCATATTTTATGCCAAAAGAATTGCACCATGAATGGAGGTAGAGACGTGATTGGGGTAGTGGCTCAGCTGTTGACATTTCACTAGGTGGTTTGAAGTTCGATTAAGATACTACACAGCTGTATGTTTCTACGTTTTCACCCATCTCTATATGTATGTATTAGTGTCGTGCATTGTTCGAACTTGAGACGGGTAACCAAGACAGAACATCATGTGCCTAGCCGCATATGCAACCAGTATCACGCATGAGTGGAGCGTGTAAGCTAAAATGCCCGAGTTTGCTCCAATTCGTTCGACAGGTCATGTTCGGAGCGAAGCTTGCTGACTAGGGAGGATGGCCTTGCTTGCTTTACTGACGTTGCAAGCAATGTATTTTTTTCAGATATAGGGAATCCCTTGTTTACATACAGCAAAGCCCAGGAATTCGGAGCTATAAAAGGGAGAAGGAATAGTTGAGTTACCTTTTTGTTTTGAGCTGAAGTTCACCATGCCATGTGAATCGACGTACAGCGTTATGACTAGTGATGTGCGGGAGTGACGCTTGGACTCGCGAGAATCGAGTCTGGCGAGTCCAAGCCTCGCCGAGTAACCCGTGCGAAGTACTCGAGTCTCCACTGTGACGTCACGATCCATAACTGCGACCTGTTGTCGAGCAGTCGCAATAAATGCCCCAATCATTAAGTACTATTACAACAGCTACGTAAATGATGACCATAACGTGAAACACGCGAGTGTATGACCGTAACTTATTTGTTTCGAAATGCCATTAGTTTAGTTTGTCACACAATGACATATTCCTTTCTCCTTCACTATATTTAGTTGGGGGCGTTCATTACAGCGCCTCTGTAGCGTAGCGGGTAGTGTTACTAACTCCCGTCGTTGGAAGCCTGGGTTCGGTTCCCGGTACCGCCAGAAATTTTAGAATGTCCGGAAGGCTGGTATGTGATTGAAATGGTACATGCAGCTCACCTGCACCACCTCAGGATGAGGATATGAGTTTGCATATTTGCATTATATCGCCCAGTAGGTTAGCCTTTGGTAACTTGAGATACGGAGTAAAGATTAGGAACATGATTTAACTATTCATTGTAGGCTTTCTTCCCTCTTCCTTGTCTATCCCTCCCAATATTCCCATCCCCCACCAAGGCCCTTGTTCAGCATAGCAGGTGAGGCCGCCTGGGCAAGGTACTGGTCATTCTCCCCAGTTGTATCCCCGACCGATTGTCTCACGCTCCAGGACACTGCCCTTGAGGTGGGAGAGGTGGGATCCCTGGCTGAATCCGAGGGAAAAACCAACCCTGGAGGGTAAGCAGATTAAGAAAGAAAGATACCAATCTAGCTGTATCTCTATCTCTTCTTCTTCTTCTTCTTAATCTGCTTACCCTCCAGGTTCGGTTTTTCCCTCGGACTCAGCGAGGGATCCCACCTCTACCGCCTCAAGGGCAGTGTCCTGGAGCTTCAGACTCTGAGTCTGGGGATACAACTGGGGAGGATGACCAGTACCTCGCCCAGGCGGCCTCACCTGCTATGCTGAGCAAGGGCCTTGGAGGGGAATGGGAAGATTGGAAGGGATAGGCAAGGAAGAGGGAAGGAATCGGCCGTGGCCTTAAGTTAGGTACCATCCAGGCATTTGCCTGGAGGAGAAGTGGGAAAACCACAGAAAACCACTTCCAGGATGGCTCAGGTGGGAATCGAACCCACCTCTACTCAGTGGACCTCCCGAGGCTGAGTGGACCCCGTTCCAGCCCACGTACCACTTTTCAAATTTCGTGGCAGAGCCGAGAATCGAACCCGGACCTCCGGGGGTGGCAGCTACTCATGCTAACAACTACACCACAGAGGCGGACCATCCCTATTTCACATTAAAAATATCTTAACACAGTCGCTAGTTACGTAGATTCATTTGAACACACTGCAGACAATTGACAGTGCGAGACGCAAGGTTCGGTAAGGGGCGCAATGTTCAGACAATTGTAGAGATCAGATATATCACACACAGCTTTAAAAGCTTTGCGGTCAGGTATTCTTTGTATAGTCACGAGCGTACAATAATTCCCTTTATAATATAAATAGGTTAGTCGAAAATGTACGTTTGTCCTGCCTGATCTCTACAATTTCACACTGTGCGCCGGTAAAATGAAATGGCGTATGGCTTTTAGTGCCGGGAGTGTCCGATGACATGTTCGGCTCGCCAGATTCAGGTCTTTCGATTTGACATCGGTAGGAGCCCTGCTCGTCATAATGAGGATGGAATGATGATGAAGACAACACACACCCCCACCCCCGTGTCGGCAAAATTAACCAATGATGGTTAAAATTCGTGACCCTGCCGCGTACCGAACCCGCGACCCCTGTGACCAAAGGCCAGCACGGTAACCATTTAGTCATTGTGCCGGACTGCAGCTCATAAGCACCTGTGTCCACACATTCCTTATTTACGCTACAATATGGTTTTGTTGTGTAGGCCTATACATTCATGTAAATACGGCATAATGTACATCAGTTTGTACATTATATCACTGTGCATTATTTGGAAACGGTCCCAATACTTGTCCTTGGCCTACCTAAAATATTAAGCATCGTGTTGTTTCCATGCACGGCTCGCAGATAACGCTGCCAGCGTCCTCGGCCTCGAGTCCGGACTCGAGTACCTCGAGTTTACGATCCCAGACTCGAGTCTTCACGAGTCCATTCGCAGCCCATCACTAGTTATGACTAAAATTCAAAGCAGTGAATATAAACTAATCATGAGAGATGGGCTCAGTTCTGATGTTTGTAAGAAGTTCCTGCTTGTGGACACTGCAGATAGTCAGCAGACATGGTTTCCTGTGGAATGTGCAAAGCACTGTTAACATATAAACCCGGTACAACTCATTTAAGAAAACACGTATGCAAATTTGATGTTGGCTTTTCTCGCCAAGTATTGCCCGGAATTACAAAGCAAACCATGACTAACGTGTGTGATTTCATGTGTGCCAAATATTTCCGACCGTTTAACACTGTTGCCGGAGAAGGCTTTAAATAATTAGGGCAAGAACCGATTAATATCGGTGTCCGCCTCTGTGGTGTAGTGGTTAGTGTGATTAGCTGCCACCCCCGGAGGCCCGGGTTCGATTCCCGGCTCTGCCACGAAATTTGAAAAGTGGTATGAGGGCTGGAACGGGGTCCACTCAGCCTCGGGAGGTCAACTGAGTAGAGGTGGGTTCGATTCCCACCTCAGCCATCCTCGAAGTGGTTTTCCGTGGTTTCCCACTTCTCCTCCAGGCGAATGCCGGGATGGTACCTAACATAAGGCCACGGCCGCTTCCTTCCCTCTTCCTTGCCTATCCCTTCCATTCTTCCCATCCCTCTGCAAGGCCCCTGTTCAGCATAGCAGGTGAGGCCGCCTGGGCGAGGTACTGGTCATTCTCCCCAGTTGTATCCCCGACTAAGAGTCTGAAGCTCCAGGACACTGCCCTTGAGGCGGTAGAGGTGGGATCCCTCGCTGTGTCCGAGGGAAAAGCCGACCCTGGAGGGTAAACAGATGATGATGATGATGATGACCGATTAATATCGGTGCTAATTTTGGAAAAGTAGATATTGTTGATGTTTTACCGCATCCTTCCACCATCAGTAGAAACGACCAAGCAAAGGCAGATGAAATACGAAGCGAAATTATGCCGCTGATTATTTCTGCTATGCACGACAAATGTTGCTCGGTTACTGTTGATATGTGGACTGACCAATACAACCAAACCCATTATCTGACGCTGACTACGCAATATAGAGACAGAGAGTGGAAGCTGATCAGCAATATTGCTTTTACTACAAAATTTCCAAATACAAAGAAAACAAGTGCAAGTATAATTGAGGAAGTTCACGAAAGAATGTCCGAGTTAAACATTCATCAGTGTGATTGTGAAGACATGTTTCTTGTAACAGATCAGGGTTCAAACACAAAGACAGCTTTCGAAGGACATAGACGTGTGCCTTGTGCTGCTCACTGCATAAATACAGCACTTGCACACGTATTCGATGAAACGAGATTTCTTGTGAAAGATGCTCCAGTATCTGCAAACACAATGAAAGCCACAAAGGCAGTATTGAGGTACCTAAAAAGTAGCGGTCTTGCTGCCCAGCTTCAAACAACGGTACAGCAAGAAGTAATGACGACGTGGGATAGTCTCTATACGATGTTACAGTCTATTTTTAAGCAGGAGGAATACACGTGGAAGCACATGAAATTCATCAACCATTTCTCCGACAGGAGCGATATTTACTATATTATTTTCCGGTATTGCTTACCTATACATACGAGGCCGCCCGAGTTCAGTTTATTGTAGAATCACAGTCTAAAAATACGAGTTTAACTATTGACAGTCACATGCCCAGGCATAAGTCCACCATTGAGGCAAAAGCGCAGGTTTCGATAGATAAACAGCAGAGTACGGCTAAACAAGAACGAGGGGAAGCGAGCACTTCTACCTGTGCCTGAGACAGCGCGTGAAGGAGCGAGTATGAAGGGGCAAGTTCGAACGAACATAGCTCGCCTCGCCTGTGAGAAGCGAGGCTCGGTCATAGCCATACTCGCCAAATATGAACCGAGCACAGAGCGTGTTTTGCACGACACTAGTATGTATGTATGTATGTAGCCTTTATTTTAATACCGTTTATGTGATCACTCCAATGAAGATCTTTCCTTATATTAACACATAAGTATTTGCAGTGATCTGCATAAGATACTTACACCCCATCAACGCAGTAATTAAAACAGAGAGGACTTTCTCTATTAGTGAAACTCACAACCTGACTTTTAACCCCGTTTATCATATGTTCTCGGATGAAAGTGCCTAAAGAGTTCAAGATATCCACATTCCACATGCATAAGAATTGTGGAGCATAAAACGTTCTATAAAAAGTCCCCAAGGGCCACATACGGACCTTTAAAAGGTCCCTCACAATGACAGTTTTTATATTCGTTAATAATAGATACTCTCGGCTAGGTATGGGAAGAGCTTTCGTGAGACTCAGCTTACTTAAACCTTAGTGTTAACGCACGAACACATCGAAATTTTTGGGCGACGGAAGGATGGGAAAGGCCTGGGATTGGGAATGTTGCGGCCGTGGCCGTAATTAAGATACAGCCCCAGCATTTGTCTAGTGTGACAGTGGGAAACCACGGAAAACTATCTTCAGGTCTGCCGACAGTGGGGTTCGAACCCTGTATCTCCCGAATGCAAGCTCACAGCTGCGCGACCCTAATCGCACGGTCAACTCGCTCGGTCTTCTTTAAAGATATGCATAGAAAATGTATTTAAGAATTATTTAGTATAAAATGTTCTATGAAAAAATCTCCTCGAAACCACATGCGCATAATGAGCCCTCAACTATACAGCTGCATGTTTCTACGTTTTCACCCATCTCTATGTAAAACTTAACTCATCATCATCATCATCATCATCATCATCATCATCCTTTCATGTATTAGTCCTATAGAAGATCTGTTACGGTCTATACGAAATATTTGCATTTCCACGCCGTCTCTTACTGGGGCGTCCCAGAGATCTCTTCCCACCGGGGCAGTAGTTTATGACTGCTTTGGGGATCCTGCTTCTGTCCATCCTGTTTAGGTGTTCTTGCCAATTTCTCTAGTATTCATAAAGGTATTCCAATATAGGTCTGATTTTAAGGTCATTCAGTACTTCTGTATTTCTTTTGTGTTTCCACTTAGCGACTCCTGCTGTTCGCGACATATATTTCATTTCAGCTGTAGTTATTCTTCTATCATCTCATTTCCTCAGGGTCCTCGCTTCACTTCCATAGCAAAGTACAGGTCTTGCCAAGGTTTTGTAGATTCTTGTACCGGTGTGTTTTTGAACTAATGATGGTCTAAAAACTATATTGATGATTCCCAAACATCTGTTGAATTTCCAGTTTTTCAAAGAAAGACAGTTTGTAGCCCAGGTATTTAAAATCATTTACTCTTTCCACAATGTTGTTATTTAAACAGATCTTGCTTCTTACTGGTTCCTTACAACCCAAAGCCATTATCTAAGTTTTCTCAGGGGATATTTCCATTGAGTAATTTTCTGAGACTAGGTTTAGGTTATACATTGAACGCAGACCAGCAGCCAAGGTAATGTACACCAGACTTAGTATTCTGTAGCTACCTTCGCAGACTTACACGAGGGGAAGGTCGGAATTTTTAACTATGTAACAAATCCTTTCTAAATTGTAAATTTTCTTTCGGGTAATGTAAAAATTTCATAAAGTCTTTAACTGTAAATCGAGGATAGAGAGTGAGTTACCCTCTCGAGTTCCCCTTCATCTTGGTTTGAGGTGACTACGATTTCGTAATGGTTTTCTTTCCTGTAATGTATTAAATTTATTTCCATGCCAGTCACCTCAGTAGCTTGGGACTAGCCCCTGTTTCATCGGGCCGAGAGCCCTGTTAGGTTTTTAATATTTCATTATCTAGGAGATAATGTGTACGCCTACATTCATTTTGTGTTCGGGCCATTAATTTATCCTGTTATTCTTTTCCTCGAAGGCCCAGTAGGTTGGGTACTAGATGCCCCCTTGTAAAACTATTTCCATTTGTAAATCGTGCTTTGAGAGGCCAGAGATTGTAAGCTATTGATGTAATGTTGCCTTGAGTAAGCTGTAAGGAATCAACAGCACGTAAGCTCTTTTCTTGTTTACTGTAATATTGAGGAGTGCCTCTGGAAGGCTGTAAATTTGTTGGAGCAAGGTGCTCTTGTACTGGAGGATTTCTGCCCTTGCCTAAATAATTCTACTTTCAAACTGTAAATTTGTAACCTAGGGGCTTGAAGCCCAGAATTGGTAAAGTGCTGAATCTTGAATTTTCCTATTTTGAAATTGTCATTGTGCCTGTAACCTCATTATTTCATTGAGTGAAGAAATTTGTTAAGTTTGATATTCTAAAAGAAATATAACCTTTTAAATTTTTAATTCAATTCTTGATATTGTGGTTATACCCATTCCAAGCCCGGACCTTCTTTCAACCCTCTGTGATCCATGAAAACACGGTAACAATAATAATCTTGCGTATAATGAGCGGTAGTGTTGCAATTGATTGCTGAAAATAGCTGGATGGATTGGAACAGTTAGCTGATGATGCAGACTAACCATACTTATGCCCTACAGAAATGTGTCGATAGTTATTTTTAAAAATTACGTAAAACGAGTTATACGGAAAATGAGATTTTGACAACACAAACAGAATTTCATACCCTACAGACCTACTTCATTAACACGTACTTTATATAGATATATGAAAATACTAGGGTTTAATACTTCCCTATTTTGTATAATGGAATCTCAAATATTATGTGGTATGAAATTTCGGTCATCCATACGTAAACGTGGATGCTATAGCACAAACGAGAAAAATCAAGGAGATCTTATTAGAATCGTGTATTCATGTTGTGGACAACCTGTGTAAGAACGGCAGGCGTGTAGCGATGTTTTGGTGTCTTAATTGATAAATCTACCGTAATTATGATTGCCTTCGATACATCAAGTTCCACTTCAAACTGCACCAACAAAGTACTGTTTTTAAGTACATAAATGTTATTGATTTCATACTATGACGCAAATGACACTTTGCCGTAGTGTAACTACGTGCCTGTAGCGGCGCGCGCCTGTGAGCTCGCGTCCGCGAGATAGTGCGTTCGAATCCCACTGTCGGCAGCCCTGAAGATGGTTTTTCCGTGGTTTCCCATTTTCACACCAGGAAAATGCTGGAGCTGTACCTTAATTAAGGCCACAGCCGCTTTCTTCCAACTCCTAGGCCTTTCCTATCCCATCGTCGCCATAAGACCTGTCTGTGTCGGTGCGACATAAAGCAACTAGCAAGAAAAAAGTTCTGTCCACACTGGTTTATTACAAATTAGCTCTGATTGGTTGAATTCCGCTTTACAGTAATGTAAACACGGATAGTCAGAGACAGAGGCATAGCCAGGGGTTGTTACTGGTGGTAAGAAACCCCCTCCCCAATGTAATTTTTTCAAAAATAAAATAAAAAAGAAATTATAATATACTAAATAAACATTTAGGGACATAAGTGTAGAAGAAACAGATCTGTAATTCACTTCACCTGATAATGACAAGTCATGCATGCACCTGGCATCATTTTGCAACTACACCCCCTTCCCTCCCGATCCTGGCTACGCTACTGATCAGAGATGTCATGAATCAAGGAACTTGTAACTTAACCTTGTTGAATTGTTTTTCCGCCTGATTTCAGTACTGTGTTTTCGAACTCATCTGCACAAAAAATGGCGTCTCTGTATTCCCACCTCAAGTAATCTGTCGTCATCACAATACTGAATAATGTATAGGTTAATCCATTTATATTACCGTATAGCATAACGTATTACTTTCATTGGAAAAAAAAATGAAAATGGCGTATGGCTTTTAGTGCCGGGAGTGTCCGAGGACAAGTTCGGCTCGCCAGATGCAGGTCTTTCGATTTGACTCCCGTAGGCGACCTGCGTGTCGTGATGAGGATGAAATGATTATAAAGACGGCACATAAACCCAGTCCCCGTGCCAGCGAAATTAACCAATTATGGTTAAAATTCCCGAGCCTGCCGGGAATCGAACCCGTAACCCCTGTGACCAAAGGCCAGCACGCTAACCATTTAGCCATGGTGCCGGACATTATTTTCATTAATCCACGGCCAGAGGATCATATTTACGACTCTGTTAGCTTAATGGATTGTTCACTGCTACAAATAACATTAATTTTTATGTTTCCAATCATCATTGATCTGCATTTAGGACTGTCGTCCAGGTGGCAGATTTCCTAACAGTTGTTTACCTATTATTTTCGAAAATGATTGGAAATCTCTCAAGCATGTGAAACTAAACGATGTCACAGAGCTAGTTGTAAATAGAGAATCGTCGAGATTCTTAATCAGTTCACAAAGCCTGCAGGTAGAATGCTCGAAGGCAGTAGGTCCGCAAGGTTGATGTGGGTATTACGTATACGGACGTACGAAAAAGAAAGTTAAGAACAATGGTAAGGAACGAAAATAAATTTGAAATTTGAATTAAAAGGATAAAGAGAACCTGCGTACCTTATATTTTGTAGCGAGCGCCTACTACGGGAATACTTTCCGAAACGCTGCCATTTTACATAACAGCTTAACTGGCGCAAGAAAATGTGAACATTAAAATCTCGAGATTTTAAGCCCAATTAGGTATTGATTTTGAACCTCATAGATTAACCTCGCAAAAGCTTTTTATTACAACAAACCCCCACGTACACACCTCTTATATCTTTCATAGCAAGCCACGAACAACAAAACAAGAACATGCCAATGCATAGATCAACAATGGAGGATTTGCATAGCAACCAGTTAAAATTACTTATAATTAAATTCATTTAATTTAAAATCAATTCACCATAGTATGAAATAAAATATTGCAGTCACTAAAACAATAAGTTTACGCTACTCGTTTCTAAATTACGCGTAAACATCTCTCTCGTAACGTAAACTATCTCTTTCCGTGCTTGTTGCGCAAATAACTATTTACGGCAGAATGACTTTTACGTCTGAACTGATCTTTTGACTAAATGTCATAGCAATCGGTCCTGTCCAACCCAAACAGTTCCTTCGTAAGTAACGTTATTATCATTAATATAACGCGTTTTGCCCTCTAAGGAGCACGTAGGTCTTCTTGTTCTAGAAGTTCCTCTTCCTTTCACTATGGCCTTGCTTCTCTCTTGTGTCCGAGCATTTTTGAGTTTCAAGTTCCTGGCTGTTGGGTTCTTGGGTGTGAACTTATGTGAATTGATTTTCTATCTGAATGTGGTCCGTGTAATTGCCAGTAGGTCAATATTAATTTCTGTAAGGTCGCTTTGAGTGTCTACCAACCAGCGTAATTTGGTTTGTCGGTTTTCGTTAATGATGGAGAAGATTGTTTTGTATTATCATGTAGACTTTCACGGCCCGTGTAACTATTCATGAAGTGTATTTTGGGCTTATGCCGTGTAATTAATTATCAATTTTTATTATTAATGAATTAATTATTATTATTACTCAACTTCTGTTTGCTCAGTTTATCACGCAAAGCCCGTTAAAATCAGCAATGAAGAAAGGCAAGGTTCCTTTTGAAACGCGTAATAATTAATTACACGACATAAGCCCAAAATATACTTCATGTTGGTCAGTCGAGAGTCGTCCATTCGTGCTGTATGTTCGTAAAATTTCTTATGCCTCTTCCGTGCATTTGAGGAGAATCGCTCAGTCATAGAATACAGTTCTGAGCTTTTACGGATCCAGATACCATCATGAATCTTGGGTCCAAATATTTACCTGAGTATCTGCCCTTCTATTTTCTCCATGTCCTTGATGTTGATGGTTAAGGATGACGTCTCAATTACGTAGAGTGCTTCTGCGAGAATAATTATGGAGTTTGGGTTTGGTGGAAAACGATTTCTTATAGTACATGTTCCAAGTGCTTATGTAGGCTTTACGTAGTTTTTCTGCACGTCTTATATTAGCTATCCTTCCACTTCCAGTGTTCCCGATAATTTCACCTAAGTACTAGAAGTGCTTAACTTGTGCGATGTTGCCAAATTTGGTTGCAAGTGATGCCAGACTTTGGTTCTTGGTGTCCATGTTTTCTCTTAAAATATTTGGAGCCCAGTCTTAATGGCGATTTCATTAAGTTTCTCCATGGCTTGTTTGGCTTTCTCAGGAGTGCGGGTAATTATCGCTAGGTGATCAACAAAGGCAAAGCACTTTATGATTCTATTATTATTATTATTATTATTATTATTATTATTATTATTATTATTATTATTATTATTATTATTATTATTATTATTATTATTATTATTATTATTTTAGAATTTGCTTTACGTCGCACTGACACAGGTAAGTCTTGTGGTGGCAATGGGATAGCAAAGGGGTTGGAGCGGGAAGGAAGCGGCCGTGACCTTAATTAATTGCCTGGTGTGAAGATGGGAAACCATCATCAACATTATTATTATTATTATTATTATTATTATTATTATTATTATTATTATTATTATTATTATTATTATTATTATTATTATTATTATTATTATTATGCCCAGACAAAGGAGTGCGATTGAACTTGAAGTTATTTAGCTGATGTTGTTGCCTTTTCCTCCTCCCAAAATCTCACCTTCTCGCAGTGGCTTTTCTTGCGATCTTCTGATCAGGTTTTGTTGGTGTTAGTGCTTGGATGGTGTGTAAAGCGGTGATCGTCGACTAATTTTCTGAACGTAGATCAGTCTAATACAATGTCATATGTGATGCCAGTTTCCTGAAGATATTTTCCAGCTTAAATTGGCTAATTGTTTTTTACTTTCGTTGAAAGTGCATGGTTCTGAATTCTTTTGGTCAATCTCTGATTACTCATTCTGAGAATATGTCCGCAAATATTCAAACGTATTTTCCTAAATATGTCTGAAAAATTTCTCTGTGTATTGGTATAAGTCATGAGACTTCCTTATCATCCAGATTCTCACTGTACAGACAGGACCAACAATTTTCTATAAGATTTTCTTTCTTGCTTTTAAATGTCTGTAATCAATGATCTGCCCTAATGATGATGACGATGATGATTTTTATTAATCATACTCATAAAAATTAAAGCATATACCATATTATGCTGTGCTGATGTGGAATCGATTACATATTATTTAATGTGAAATTCAGAATAGTAAATACAATTAAAACGTACTTCTCGGTAACTTTAGACCCGGAATGAAAATGAAAACGCTCGATATGTAACTAATCCAATAAATTACGGAACCTCCTCAATGAGAACATAACAAATTAAAGACAAAGTAGCAAACCACTGGCTATTTCTGGAGACGAACGATCCCACTCCGTGATATCAGCATCGTTAGTGCTGGGTGTTGACGGTTGGAAATTGCTCTTTTAAGAAAGGTCCACACATGCTCTATGCAGTTCATGTCCGAGAAATACGCTGACCCCACATCCCTTCACAGCTGCTGTACGATGTGGATGACAGTTACCGTCCTGTGAAGTATACCTACTTTTTTGCTAGTGGTTTAACGTCGCACTACTCATCGAAGGTTTTCGGCGATGCAATGATGGGAAGGTATTGGCTGTGGCCTTAAGGGGGAAGGTACACCTTTACAAGTATAAAAATCTACAATATTTAACCTTTTATTTCTCAGTAACACTATGTTCTGTTGAAATGAAATTTCACACACTCATAGTACTGTTCATCATCATCATCTGTTTACCCTCCAGGTTCGGCTTTTCCCTCGGACTTGGCGAGGGATCCCACCTCTACCGCCTCAAGGGCAGTGTCCTGGAGCTTCAGACTCTTGGTCGGGGGATACAACTGGGGAGAATGACCAGTACCTCGCCCAGGCGGCCTCACCTGCTAAGCTGAACAGGGGCCTTGTGGAGGGATGGGAAGATTGGAAGGGATAGGCAAGGAGGAGCGAAGGAAGCGGCCGTGGCCTTAAGTTAGGTACCACCCCGGCATTCGCCTGGAGGAGAAGTGGGAAATCACGGAAAACCACTTCCAGGATGGCTGAGGTGGGAATCGAACCCACCTCTACTCAGTTGACCTCACGAGGCTGAGTGGACCCCGTTCCAGTCGTCGTACCACTTTTCAAATTTCGTGGCAGAGCCGGGAATCGAACCCGGACCCCGGGGGTGGCAGTTAATCACGCTAACCACTACACCACAGAGGCATAGTACTGTTATTCTCCTTTAGTATTCCGTTTGAACATTTGTAATTAACTGTCCCATGTTAATACAAATTAATTTTCAAAATTTTGGACTAATTTATACATTTATACATATATACATTTCCTTGATATTTTCTACAAATTTTCATATTCCTGGAATATGATTGTTTTAGAATGTTTAAAATGCTTGTGTTAACAATGTGAACTAAGGTCTTTTGGTAATACTTTGAAACAATATTTTTTCTCCCTTTTTATAGGAGTAGTTTAATTTTCGGCATTTTCTTGAAGTATTTTCTCCCCAAAAATTACCAAAAACAAAAGTTACAGCAATGGCTGTAGTTCACATTGTTAAGAAGCAAAAACTACATATGCATAAACATTTTCATCAAGATAACTCATAAAATGTTTGAGTTATGAAGGAAAACAAAATTAAAGTTTCGGAGAATGGGAGGAAAAGGCTGCGTAACATGTGTACAGATTATGGGACATATCTTGAATACTGTTAGAGATATTTACAAAATTCCTTCAACATATTAACGAGAAAAGTTTATTCTATAAAGAAAAAAGTAAATTGAAAACTGATATTTTTGGAGCGGTAAAGGTGTACCTCCCCCCTCAAATAAGGTACAGCCCCAGTATTTGCCTGGCGTGAAAATAGGAAACCACGGAAAACCATCTTCAGGGATGCCAACGGTGGAGTTCTCCTGATTGCATGCTCATAGCTACGCGCCCCTAACCGCGCGCCTAACTCGTTCGGTGCAAAAACATTTACTATGGGTTGGGGAATGTTGTGTTCGTACACTGCGGCCATGTTTCCTTGAATGTGAACCAGTAGTGTATGGTGGCCGAGCATGATTCCTGTCCAGAATAGTGCTGAACCTCCAAGCTGCTGGTGACGTTCTACTGAGAGTGATAAATTGAAACGTTCACCTCTTGCCTTCTATATGCGCAGGAAGTTGTCATCAGGATGTAAACTAATTTTCACTCTATCAGTAAACAACGTTCTGGACCATTGACCTCATGTCCAAGCCTGATGTGCTCCAGCCCATCGAACGCGAGGTACCCTGTCACGTCGCCGAAGGAGGGGTCTTCTTGAATACAGTTCTCCTATTAGACAGTCCAGTGCGCACAGTTTAGGTACTTACAGTAACTCCCGTGGCGTCTCGAAGCTCGTGGCGCAGAGTAGTAGCTGCGCGTGTAGCGTACCTGCTGTTGTTTTGCGATGTCTGAATTTGTTCGAAGCAAGATGAGCTTATTCTGTCATCACCGACGAGGGATCATAAAATGTTGACCTCCACATGCCACCCACACTTCACATTTCGCTAACGATGTGTTTGGTTGAAAGCATTCTCAGGGTATCAAAACAATCCAGGATAATTGCCTTCTAATTACGGCTAACGGCACTCACTTCTTAATGGAGAGGGCAGAGGATACGATGATGTTAGAGGACTTGAATCATGTGCAGAACTATTTTTAAACTTCTTCTTCTTCTTCTTCTTAATCTGCTTACCCTCCAGGTTCGGTTTTTCCCTCGGACTCAGCGAGGGATCCCACCTCTACCGCCACAAGGGCAGTGTCCTGGAGCTTCAGACTCTGGGTCGGGGGATACAACTGGGGAGGATGACCAGTACCGCTCCCAGGCGGTGTCACCTACTATGCTGAACAGGGGCCTTGCGGGGGATGGGAAGATAGGAAGGAAGCGGCCGTGGCCTTAAGTTAGGTGCCATCCCGGCATTTACCTGGAGGAGAAGTGGGAAACCACGGAAGACCACTTCCAGGATGGCTGAGGTGGGAATCGAACCCACCTCTACTCAGTTGACCTCCCGAGGCTGAGTGGACCCCGTCCCAGCCCTCGAACCACTTTTCAAATTTCGTGGCAGAGCCGGGAATCGAACCCGGACCTCCGGGGTTGGCAGCTAATCACACTAACCACTACACCACAGAGGCGGACATCCTTATCGCTACTTCATCAAACGCAGGCTGCACTTCACATGTAAAACATTCTGCACATCGTCATTGCGCCTATACAAACCGCTATGTGACAATGATACAGCTTAGAACTCTGACCAGAGAGGTTGTCATCTAAGGTTCAGTATTGCATGAACTCTATCAACGAATTTTCATTCCAAGATACATGTCCAGCGGGTCAGTATTTCTCCCCTAAACATTGTTCGTTAGTGGTATTTGGAGACGCAACGAAGACATGACGTGTTCGGACGTCGTACTTACATTGTATCTTATTCCAGTTCCAGTGGTTAATGTAGCAAGTCCCTATTCATTATACCTCGTATCTCAGACTTGAACCCCAAATCCAAGAGGGTGGCCCCCTGTAGGTGTGGGCGGCAGAATAACGCCCACAGCACTCCCTGCCTGTCGTAAGAGGTGACTCAAAAGTGGCCCTGGGGGCTCTCAACTTGGGAGAGTGGGTTGGTGACCACGGGGCCCTGAGCTGAGTTCTGGCATTGCTTCCATTTACTTGTGCCAGGTTCCTCGCTTTCATCTATCCTACCCGACCTCCCTTGGTCAACACTTTTCTGAACCCAACAATATTAGGTTGCAAGGCCTAGAGCATTTCATTTTTACGCCCCTTTGTGACTCTTGTCTTCCTTTGGCCGATACGTTCATTTTTCGAAGTGTCGGCTCCTTCCATTCTTTCTTTGATTAGTGTTATATAGAGGATGGTTGCCTAGTTGTACTTCCTCTTAAAACAATAATCACTCTACTACACCAAGAGGATAATGTAGGACTGGCGAGGGCTCTCCACGGAAGGAGTCACAACGTCGCACCAAGTGAACTGACTTCGCGGTTGGGCTGAAGATAGAGGGGTTCGAACCGCACAGTCTGCAACCCTGAAGATGGTTTTCGTGACTTCTCACTTTCACGTCTTAATTAAGGCCACGGTCACTTCATTTCCTGTCCTAGCCCTTTCCTATCGCATCGCCACCATACGGCCTCTCTGTGTCGGTGTGTGAAGAACAAATCATATCACCCGTTGCAGACACTGCAATGTGATTGAAACTCTTTCACATGTTCTTGGCTGCTGCCAGTATGGGGATCTTCTGAGGAGTATGACCAGAAGCGAGGTAGCATCAGCCGTGGTCATCAACATCTTTGTGGATTACAGGAAACTCTACTGCGTCGTAGCCAACGAGCTAGAAAGAATGCTATAGAGTGGCTGTTGCACCTCCATATTTGACCCAACTTGGACACCGCGCCTGCCATGTCCGGCACCACAGTGTAGGGGGCAACGCGATTACCTGTCACCCGGCGGCCCCGAGTTCGATTCTCGGCCGGGTCAGGTGTTTTTAATTGTAAATAATTAATATCCCTGGCCTGGGGACTGGGTATTTGTGTCGTTCTTAACGTTCCTTTCCTCACATTCAACACTTTACACTTCGCAATATTCAAATACACGCAGGTTCATAACATATGGTGCAATTAAAATTCTATTATCTGTCTTAAGCGGTCGAAACAAGTGGGCGTGGTGAAGAAGCAAGTACACAAACTGCAGGAATTAAGACCGTTACACAACTTGGTTAATAAGGATAGCGCTCAAAGGCGTATAATGTATTTTTAGGAGGACATAGAAATACGACATGGAGAAATAAAACCATGTACTGAAATAGCTCACAATAAAACTACCAATAATATAATTACAGTCATAGTAATAATCTATATATACACAGTTCAAAAAAATTAGGAGAACATGTTTTTGAACGTATGCCATGCTCCAGAAAACAATACCTCACACCCAGGTATATTACCAACTAAACCTTTATTCTTTACCGTTGAAGTATACAAAAGAACATCGATGGATTCGCGTTCATTTTCAGAACACAAACGGAAAGGTCCAAATAGGGGCGAAAACGAAGTGATAACAGTCCTCCAGGGTGGATTGTTATCACAGATAGAGAGCTTCAGTATGGTGTATGTCCTCCATGAGCATTTATCAAATTTGGCACCTACGTGGCATGCTCCGTATAAGTCGATGGAGGTCACGTTGAGGTATCAGGTCCCATTCTTCAATGAGAGCCTGTTCGAGGTCTTGGAGAGTCTGTGGTGAAACAGGACGCCCACCGACACTTCTGTCAAGCCTATCCCACACATGATCGATGGGATTAAGTTCGACTCACTGCTAGCCATTCTATATATTGAATGTCCTGTTCTCACCAGACAGCTATGGTGATGCGCGCTACATGAGCCCTGACATTGTCGTGCACGAGTACGAATTCAGGGCCAACACCGTATGCAGCAACCAACACATGCTGTAGCAGTATCTGCTCGATGCACCCCGCAGCAGTAAGATTACCACGGACGATGACAAGATCCGTACGGCCATCAATACTGATGCCACCCCACATCATCACAGAACCTTGTCCGAATAGGTCTCCTGCCTGGACAACATTTGGCATGTACTGCTCACCACGACGGCTCCATACACGTTGACGTCCATCACGCTGTGTCGGGGGAATCTGGATTCGTCTGTGAACAACACGGGTCTCCATTGGCGAAGTTGCCAGTTGACTTGGGTACGGACAAACAGAAGGCGAGCTGCACGATGTTGCGGCGTTAAACGGGGCACTCAAACAGGACGTTTGGGTCGTAAGGACACTTCTCTTAACCTGTTCCTTACTGTCTGGTCAGACACCGTGACTCCAGTGACCCTCCTGAGGTCTTGTTGCAGTTCTCTGGCAGTTGCTGAACGACACCGCAACGCACAGTTGGTCAGATTATCAGTCATCCTGTGGGGTTGTCATGCGTCCACGACCTTGTTTAACCCCCCTTGTGAACTGGCCTGTCTCTCTGTAGCGATTCCACAAGCGTTGAATAACTGACGGAGAGACATTGAGATCCACAGCAACACGACGAAAAGTCCATCCTTCCTGGATCAAAGTGACGGCCCTTGCGACTTGAACCTCGTTAAGATGTCTCATGGGATGTGCTGGTTGATGTACAACGTGCTCAAATGATCGCAGTAGTCTGTGTACCTCACAACGACACACGGACGCACCGCTATTCACTTTGGCTTGAGGGGTCACCTGACATTTTAATGCATGGCTACGCCTACAGATGGAGTATAACTTCGATTTGAAATACCCTAGTAGCTAAGGTCTCAAAGTATGCTGTACGATCATTGGAACCCCATCTACCAAATTAACGATCACACACAAGACGTTACAAAATATGTTTCCCTAATTTTTTTAACTGTGTATAATAGACGTGTGTGTACGTATATTTTGCGTTGCAGCCAAAACTACCCACCGCAGACCACAGGTGTGTTTGTGTGGTAGTAGCCTCGAGTCTCCCATCATACACTATAGTGGTTGCGCGTCGGTATTTGAAGTGGTGTGGGAGATGTGGGAGTTGAAATTGGCCAACTACGTATAAAGATAGACGTGTGTGTCCGTGTAGGTTATCTTCCAGCCACAACTATCCATCACAGACCACTGGTTTTTGTGTGGTAGTAGCCTCGAGTCTCCCATCGTGCACTATGGTAATTGCGCGTCTGTAGCTGTGGGGGTGTGGGAGACATGGGAGTTGAAAGTGGCTGACTTATTCAGCTTCTTTGCATACAATGTTTGATGTAGTATTATTGAGACATGAACAAAGAGTGGCATTAAACAAATTCGATGGGCTTAAATTTCTCAACAGAATAAGTATGTACTGTATATCATATGGACGCTTCTTTCTAGACAATGATTGTTACATTATTTTCTGGCATCAAGATATATTTCTTTCGGGTGATCAAACTCGAGATGAAATTTATTTATAGCCTAGATCAGGGCCTCTCAAACGCCCAAAATCTCACGCGTGCTGAGCGAGGCGGAAGAGCTCCGTGCACTGTGCATCGGTGCCGCTCGGTATGGCTCGGATCAACGCTTCGTCTCTGGGCTACTCGGCTATGCTCGGTTCTACTCGGCTATACTCGGCTCAACTCAGCCCGGATTTGGAGCGCTACGGCGCAAGTGGGGGAGAGGGAGACAGGCGGAGCGAGCGAGACAGGCGTGAGGAAAGAGAGAGACAGCGCTATTGCTCCAAATCGAGGAGTGGGGGGTCTGCACTCTGGTCAACCAAGCCAAGTCGTCTTTTGCACCGTGCACAGTGCATGCACCCTGAGAGGCCCTGGCCTAGATTGTAGTGCCTCATTCTCCGACTTATCATCATCATCATCATCATCTGTTTACCCTCCAGGGTCGGCTTTTCCCTCGGACTCAGCGAGGGATCCTACCTCTATCGCCTCAAGGGCAGTGTCCTGGAGCTTCAGACTCTTGGTCGGGGATACAACTGGGGAGAATGACCAGTACCTCGCCTAGGCGGCCTCACCTGCTATGCTGAACAGGGGCCTTGTGGAGGGATGGGAAGATTGGAAGGGATAGGCAAGGAAGAGGGAAGGAAGCGGCCGTGGCCTTATGGTAGGTACCATCCCGGCATTCGCCTGGAGGAGAAGTGGGAAACCACGGAAAACCACTTCCAGGATGGCTGAGGTGGGAATCGAACCCACCTCTACTCAGTTGACCTCCCGAGGCTGAGTGGACCCCGTTCCAGCCGTCATACCACTTTTCAAATTTCGTGGCAGAGCCGGGAATCGAACCCGGGCCTCCGGGGGTGGCAGCTAATCACGCTAACCACTACACCACAGAGGCGGACTCCGACTTATCATACCGATTTTAATTAAATTCTCTTCAGTCATAACTCCATCTTGTCTTATTCTTCAAGAGATCTTTTACGATTTAAAAATTCATTTTCACAATTTTCCTTGACAATATGGCCCGTTGCCATGCGGCTTTTACACCCAAAAACCATGTTGACGAAAACCATTGCGAGTGAATACGACTGAACCATATTTCCATGTTAGCAGAGCTCGGCGTTGATATGAACTAAGCAACAGAAGTCTAAATTCATGAATTATGTTATCATAGTCAGAACGGTAAAACTGTACCAAGACATAAATGATCGGAAATTGTTTTCTCTAGAACTTTTGTTATGTAGTGCAGTACTTTTCGACAGGAACCAATACCCATTTTTTGCATGTCATCCCCTCCCCAAAGAGTAAGCCGTATGTGTACCAAGTTTGCATGAGAGCTATGCTTGAGCATACACGCATACATCCATAATCTTGGTCATATTGGACATTCCGACTGGGGCTGAACTATGAATTAAACGGCATCCAGATTGTCATAGTTCCTCACAGGGACCTTGAAAACTATGGATTCGACATTAACATCCGGGTTCTAGGGGTTTCGGTTTTTTTTTTCAGGTAGTAAATCGAAGGTGATTAGAATTGAGGAGCCATCTGACGGTGAAATAGTGGCCCCGGTCTAGAAAGCCAAGAATAACGGCCGAGAGGATTCGTTTTGCTGACCACACAACACCTCGTAATCTACAGGTCTTCGGACTGAGCAACGGTCGCTTGGTAGGCCAAGGCCCTTCAAGGGCTGTAGTGCCATGGGGGGGGGGGATAGTGAGTCGAAGGTGTACCACGTTTGGTTCAGAGCTATGCTGGAACATACATACTTTCATTCGTAATCTCGACCATTTTGGACATAATCTCTTCCACCCCTTTTCACCGTCGTGCCAATGGGGCTGATCTTGGACTTAAATTATATCTGGAGTGTGACTATTCACCTCAGCGACCACCAAAACTATGGATTCTACGTTAATATAGGTCGTTTTCTATTATTTGTATACTTAACCCTCTTTCCATCCCCGCCCAAAGGAGTCCTAGGCGTGTCTTACACAACAGTATATTTTTTCCAGATAGTAAGTCACATGTGCACCAATTTTGGTTGGCAGCTTAGCCCAAACGTACACGCATAATCTCGCTGCTGTACAATCCTGCAGCTGACGGTGCTATGGTTACGGCAGTTCATTTCTTTATCCGATTCCTACAGCAGGGGTAGTGTGGTACCAATATCTCCATAACGGTTGGTTTTAGGCCCTTAAAACATTATTTTCGTGCCCGTAGGGCTTACCGAGTTTTGTTCTTTGTGTCAAGAGGCTTGAAATGAGCTTTGCCTCGTCCTTGTACGACAAATTCGATATTTCGCCCATATTAGCCTATTATTTTTATATCTCCCAGCGTCACTTCCCCCCTCAAACTGTTTTGAAAATAAAATACAGCCCATGTCCCTCAGGGAGAATGTATATTTACATTAGTAATATAATTATTAGAATCGGTCTAGTAGTTCCTGAGATTAGCTATTACATACAAACAAACTTTAGAAGTATAGATAAACGTTTGTGTTCGTATATTTCACCTTGCAGTCACAACTATCCATCGCAGACCACTGGCTTTTGTGTGTGGTACTAGCCTCAAGTCTCCCGTCGTGCACTATAGTGGTTGCGTGTCGGTAGCTGTGGTGGTGTGGGAGATGTGGGGATTGAATGTGACTGACTATATATAAAATAGACATGTATGTTCTTATATTTCACCTTACTGCCACAAATACCCACCTTAGACCACTGGTGATTTTTGTGGTAGTAGCTTTCCATCGTACACTATAGTGTTTGTGTGTCGGTAGCTGTGGTGGTGTGGGAAATGTGGGGGCTGAAAGTGGCTGACTATATAAAAAATAGATGTCTGTGTCCGTATATTCCACCTTATAGATACAACTACCCATCGCAGACCACTGGTGTTTGTGCGTATTAGTAGCCTGGAGTCTCCCATCGTGCACTGTAGGGGTGCGTGTCTTTAGCTGTGGTTTTGTAGGGAATGTGGGGGTTGAAAATGGCCGACTATACGTATAAATAGACGTGTGTGTGTCCGTATATTTCTCCTTGCAGTTACAACTACCCATAGCAGACCACTGGTCATTGTGTGTGGTATCAGCCTCGATTCTCACATCGTACATTATAGTGGTTGCGTGTCTGTAGCTGTGGTAGTGTGGGAGATGTCTGGCTTGAAAGTGGCTGACTTCGTTATTGAAAGTATTAAAATGAGTGACAATATACTGGAAGGATCGGAGTGAGAATGTAATCTAGAAGGCTGTGATGTGTACTCCTTGGTTTTATACACCATTTTTGATTCATCTCGCAGGAGTGTGGTGAACTCAGAATCATAACAGTTTGCTGTTTGAGTACATCTGTGAGTATTTTCTGTAATTCTTGAATATAAAGCAGATACTTACTGAAACAGACGGTGCGTCGGTTGCTCTACCAGTTGGCCGTGCGGTTAGGGGTGTGCAGCTGTGAGCTTGCAATCGGGAGATAGTGGGTTCGAGCCCCCAATCGAAATCGACTTTACACTTATTAGGTAACAATGCGGCCGTGAATCTTTGTTCTGTTGGAAAAGATATAAGCTACAGGTCTGGCACTACTGACGTCACACTGTAGAGTGCGTGCAAGTCGCCCGTTGAGGTCGTGTTACGTACATTTAGTACGTGTAGAAGAGATGCTATGTACTTTCTTTCTTAATCTGTTTACCCTCCATGGTTGGTTTTTCCCTCGGACTCAGCGAGGGATCCCACCTCTACCGCCTCAAGGGCAGTGTCCTGGAGCGTGAGACTTGGGGTCGGGGGATACAACTGGGGAGAATGACAAGTACATCGCCCAGGCGGCCTCACCTGCTATGCTGAACAGGGGCCTTGCGGGGGGATGGAAAGATTGGAAGGGACAGACAAGGAAGAGGGAAGGAAGCGGCCGTTGCCATAAGTTAGGTACCATCTCAGCATTTGCCTGGAGGAGGAGTGGTAAGCCACGGAAAACCACTTCCATTAGGCTGAGGTGGGAATCGAACCCACCTCTACTCATTGGACCTACCGAGGCTGAGTGGACTCCGTTTCAGTCCTCGTACCACTTTTCAAATTTCGTGGCAGAGCCGGGAATCGAACCCGGACCTCCGGGTGTGGCAGCTAATCACACTAACCACTACACCACAGAGGCGGACAGAAATGTTAAGTACAGAACAAACGTGGCCAACCGGACACCAGTGGGATCCGAACCCACAACCTCCCAATTTCGCGTCGGTTACTCGACCAATTGAGCTATGGTGGGCTATGCCATCCTTGTTCTGTTGAAAAGGATCTAAGCTACAGGTCTGGCACTACTGCCATCACACTGTAGAGTGCGTGCGAGTCGCCCGTTGAGGGCCAATTCAATGAATATTGAATGTTCACGACCACATTTTAATCGGAATCGACTTTCAACCTGTAAGGTCGTGTTATGCACATTTAGCACGTGTTTAAGAGATGTTAAGTACAGAACAAACGTGGCCAACCGGACACCAGTGGAATCCGAACCCACAACCTCCCGATTTCGCGTCAACTAGATAACTAGATGTTGAAACATCTCAACAAGGATATCCTCTTAATATCAATGATCTAATTGATCTCATAGATCAGTTCCAACTTCCTTTCCTCTTATTGGGTGATATTAACGCCCATCATCCATTACGGGGCTCTGAAATGCCGTTCCTCTGTTGGAACAATTAATAAGGGAACTAGAATTATGCATTTTAAATACAGAGGAACCAACACATTTCAGCGTAGCGTACGGCGCCTTCTCCCGCATTGACATTAGTCTGCGCAGCCGAGCACTCGTCTCCCTGTTTCAGTGGGATGCATATGATAACCTCTGTGACAGTGACCATTTTCCAATTATTCTTACAGAAATACATCGAGGCTCCTCTCAGATGGATTTTTAAACGTGCTGATTGGTCAAGGTTTACAGCACTAGCTGTCTTTAAAGACACGAACAGCCGAAGCGTAGATGACGATTTAATTTATATCGTACAAGTTATTCTTGCTGCTGCTGAGGATTCCATTCCATCTCTTTCTGGGACTCCTCGACAAAAACACGTTCTTTGGCGGAAAGAAGAAATTGCATCGGCTACCAAAGACTGACATCGCGTTCATTAATGTTATCTTAAGCAGCATACTGTGTCCAACTTGGTAACATTAAAAAAAAAGTTTTCGACAGAGTAAGAATGCTTCATGGGAAAGATATGTTTAGTCCATGACGCCACATACACCGTCATCTCAAGTGTGGACTACACGTCGAGGTTTTTCTGGGGTATGAGGACTATCCTCTTTGTCGGGAATTTCCATTGCAAGCGTATTGCCACTGATCCACCCACTGTTTCCAATCATCTAGCAAAGCATTTCGCTGATGTATCTGGTTCTGGGAAATACTATCCTGATTCCCTAACTCTGAAGCGGGAGGCAGAACGTCATCATCTTAGATTTGCCACACAAGATTCAGAGGACTATAACGTGCCCTTTAAGGAGTAGAAACTCCGCAGCGATTTGGCGCTTTGCGAGGCAACGGCTCCTGGACTAAATATTGTCCATAACTAGATGTTGAAACATCTGAACGAAGATAGCCCCTTATATATTCTTGGTGTTCAACCGAATCTAGACAGAGGGTGATTTTCCGCCACAGTGACGAAAGGGAATAGTAATTCCTCCCCTCAACCCCGACGATGATCCTAAGTATGCAGGAGGTTACAGGCCTATTTGTCTCACTGTCTGTGTAAACTATTTGAGAGGAAGGTGAATCGCCGAATTGTGTGGTGCTTGGAGAGATGAAGACTTGTGTCCGAGTACCAATGTCGTTTACGAGCTGCCCGCTCTACCACCGACCACTTGGTACGCCTGGAAAGTTCTATCCATGATCCATTTCTCCGAAAACAGCATTTGGTGGCTAATGGCACCACATGGCTATATGGCATGCCTTTCAGTCCTGTATACTGAACCATATCGTTTCATGGTGATAGAACTATTATTTAACGTATCATGAACGATGTACCGGGAAAGGAAGCTTGGAGCTCGAAGGGGGCAAAGGGAGCTAGTCTGGGAGTAGCAAGATGTGTGAGAGAGCGAAGAAATCAGGAAAAAGGACAGAAATACTCGAATGCTGTCTGTGGATTCACAAATACCACACTTATAAAAAGAAACGCGGGATGAAACAGACCTGGCAGGGTATGAAAATATGTCGATAATTACTCGTGTGAATAAATTTCTGCAAAGTTAAAATAACAGGAAATTTTGAAGTAATTTACTGAGCGTCTCGAGCCGATCCGTTGTACTAAGTGGAATTGCCTTCCTTAGTACGATCTGAGCGGGATGAGCACGGGGACCAAGCTTTAGTTTGCCATAAGGAGAAGTGTTTGTATCTTGGTTTTTTCCCGAGCGTGGCGTCTCTTTCTGGAACATATAAAAGAGCTTTGTGAGAAGACGCGGGTGAATTGGAAGCCTAACGGTGAGATAGAGTGCCTCGCAAGGTTGCAGCAGTTAAGCAAAGCGAGTGGTTTAATAGACTGTGTTGGTCAGCTTCACTTTGAGTAGCTTGTGAACAATAGTAGTTACACAGCGCTAGAAGTAATATTTGAAAAACTTTGATGGGGAATTAGTGCGCAGATTAGAGTAGCAGTTCGTAATAAATAACTTCTTCACGTGAGGGTAACGTGCCCGTAATTAGGAGCTATACGGGACGGACTATAAGCTCGGATAGAGGAAATATTCAATAGATTTCGGAGTCGTAACACGCGAGATATTAAACTAGTAGCGACGGGGTTCGCAGTAATATTAATTGTGTGCGTAAATTGCAGTTACCGGCGGTACGTGAATCTGACGATAAAAGCGGATTATGCACAAGACCTTCCTACAACCACCAGTGCGGGCAGGCGATCAGCTTTACAAACGCGACCTCCCCACCATTGCCAGTACGGGCAGGCGATCAGCTTTACAAACGTGACCTCCCCACCATTACCAGTACGGGCAGGCGATCAGCTTTACAAACGAGACCTCCCCACCATTACCAGTACGGGCAGGCAATTAGCTTTACAAACGGGACCTTCCCACCATTACCAGTACGGGCAGGCGATCAGCTTTACAAACGAGACCTCCCCACCATTACCAGTACGGGCAGGCGATCAGCTTTACAAACGAGACCTCCCCACCATTACCAGTACGGGCAGGCAATTAGCTTTACAAACGGGACCTTCCCACCATTACCAGTACGGGCAGGCGATCAGCTTTACAAACGAGACCTCCCCACCATTACCAGTACGGGCAGGCGATCAACTTTACAAACGAGACCTCCCCACCATTACCAGTACGGGCAGGCGATCAGCTTTACAAACGAGACCTCCCCACCATTACCAGTACGGGCAGGCGATCAGCTTTACAAACGAGACCTCCCCACCATTACCAGTACGGGCAGGCAATTAGCTTTACAAACGGGACCTTCCCACCATTACCAGTACGGGCAGTGATCAGCTTTAACAAACGAGACCTCCCCACCATTACCAGTACGGGCAGACAATTAGCTTTACAAACAGGACCTTCCCACCATTACCAGTACGGGCAGTGATCAGCTTTAACAAACGGGACCTTCCCACCATTACCAGTACGGGCAGTGATCAGCTTTATAAACGAGACGGTCCTACAAACCAGGTAATCAACTAAACTACATCACAATGGACCATACCAGAGAGCAGAACCGCGGACCCGCTGACCAAGACGCCCTTAGCGCAAAAATGTGCTAAATCCATATACCCAGTCCAGATGGAGGAGCCACGAGGTCGCAGTGTACCAGATAGGTCTGAACTGACGTTTTTCTTAGCATGAGAGAGGAATAGGCAACTCGTTTTGTTTCTTTGTATATAAATGTATGACATGCCTAAAGGGCGGCTGTGTAAATACGTTAGGACCAATGCATGTGTTATACAGTGCTATTACCTTTGTGTGAATTTAAGGCGTCATGAGGGTAAAATATTCAATTAGGGTTGTTTAATGTTACATTACCCAATGAAAATATGAAATGAAATGGCGTATTGCTTTTAGTGCTGGGTGATCCCAGGACGGGTTCGGCTCGCCAGGTGCAGGTCTTTTGATTTGACTCCCGTAGGTGTCCTGCGCGTCTTGATGAGGATAAAATGATGATGAAGACAACACATACACCCAGCCCTCGTGCCAGGGAAAATAGCCAATGATGGTTAAAATTCCCGACCCTTCCAGGAATCGAACCCGGTACCTCTGTGACCAAAGGCCAGCATGCTAACCATTTAGACATGGAGGTCCAGTGATAAGCTTGTCTGAGAGTGATGCAGGGTAATTTTGAGATGCTAAGGTCATCCGAAGATGAAGGACGGCAGTACCTTCCAGGACGTCGAACGGGGAGCATTTACTATGAGATAGTGGCAACATAAGGAATACCTTTGTAGGATTGCATGGAATGTTTGGATAAGGCATGTAAATTTCAGCTTCGCAGAGGGGCAATGATGATTTTACCCAAGCTAACACAGGCCTGATCACGAGGCACGAACCAGGATCTATGGCATATTGAGATGAGAGGCAAGAATGATATTCATGGTACCCGATGTATAATTAAACATCGAGGATTATTTATTGAAAGTACGAGTCTGGGGATTATTGGACCAGTGAAAACTAGTGATTTTTCTGGCCGGCAAAGTGAACACATATGAAAGGTTATCTCCTCGAGTAAAAGGGGGAGAGTTTTTTTGTGTGTGCATGTGTGCTCAGCTGAGCGTTGCCATGAGTTATGTCAACCGGACAGGGTTCTGCATGAGAAAAATATTCCAGACTTGTGAAGCTTAGCCGTGCAATAGGGAAGGGCAGAATGTTTTGTATAAGCAGTTTACGGACGTCCTAGCCTTTCCTGCCGGCATATGGAGGTCATTGACGTCGGTGGAGCCAGCTGGTCGAAGGATCGAAACCATCCCTCATTACTCAAGATCAGTGTTTGTTATGTGTTTATTTTCAGGTCCCGTTAAATATTGTGTGAATATATTATTGATGTTGTTTCCAGTTCATGTTTTAGCTTGTCATTGTTGTCAGTTGCCCACGGGACGAAGCCCGCAAGCTGCTTATGGGACCTTTCCCATAGTAGAGACAGTGAATTTTGGGGGGTAACAGGAATGTCCTAAACAAGCCTATAGTGTATATTTGTGTCCCTAATGATTTGGGGAATAATTTTAACATTACTTTTATTTAATGCGATGTTGCTATATTTTTAATCTCACTCACATAGACGTTTTATTTAAACGCAAATTCTTAACCCATTCAGACTTATATAAATATTCAGCGCAGCGTTTATGTAACTGGCACACGGTTTCCGAGATTTGTGATTTAAGACTTGTTTAGACGGGCAAGGCCCCGCTGCTACTTGATGGCAAACAACTCTAAATTGTATTAGAAATTATGTTGTTTCATTTGAGGGGATTTATTTCCTTCATACACGTTTTCTATTTTAGCGTATTAAACTATTTCAAGCCAATTTATTTCACTCTAATTCTCATTCACTCATACAAGTGCAATTCCTGTCCTACTTACATCTTTAAGAGATCATATTTATCGGTTCATGGAGACCAAATTATGGACCAAATGGACTCTCAATCAATCAATCAATCAATCAATCAATCAATCAATCAATCAATCAATCAATCAATCAATCAATCAATCAATCAATCAATCAATCAATCAATCAATCAATCAATCAATCAATCAATCAATCAATCAATCAATCAATCAATCAATCAATCAATCAATCAATCAATCACTACCGATCTACATTTAGGGCAGTCGCCCGGGTGTCAGATCTCCTATATGTTGTTTTCCTAGCATTTTCTTAAATGATTTCAAAGAAATTGGAAATTTATTGAACATCACCCTTGGAAAGTTTTTCCAATCCCTAAATCCCCTTCCTAAAAACGAATATTTGCCCAGTTTGTCTTCTTGAATTCCAACATTACCTTCATGTTGTGATCTTTCCTACTTTTAAATACGCCATTCAAACTCATTCGTCTAATATATTCATTCCACGCTATCTCTCCGCTGACAGCTCGGAACATACCACTTAATCGAGCAGCTCGTCTCTTTTCTCCCAAGTCTCCCCAGCCCAAACTTTGCAGTATTTTTGTAACGGTACTCTTTTGTCGGAAAACATCCAGAACAAATCGAGCTGCTTTTCTCTGGAATTTTTCCAGTTTTTGAATCAGGTAATCCTGGTAAGGGTCCCATACACTGGAACTATACTCTAGTTGGGGTCTTGCCAGAGACTTATATGCACTCTCCTTTACATCCTTACTACAACCCCTAAACACCCTAATAACCATGTGCAGAGATCGGTACCTTTTATTAACAATCCCATTTATGTGATTACCCCAATGAAGATATTTCCTTATATTAACACCTAGATACTTACAATGATCCCCAAGAGGAACTTCCACCCCATCAACGCAGTTTTTAAAACTGAGAGGATTTTTCCTATTTGTGAAACTCACAACCTGACTCTTAACCCGTTTATCAACAAACTATTGACTGTTCTCCATCTCACATTATCAAGGTCACGTTGCAGTTGCTCACAATCTTGTAACTTATTTATTACTCAATACAGAATAACATCATCTGCAAAAAGCCTTACCTTTGATTCCACTCGTTTACTCATATCATTTATATATATATAAGAAAACATAAAGGTCCAATAATACTGCCTTGAGGAATTCCTCTCTTAATTATTACAGGGCCAGATAAAGCTTCGCCTCCTCTAATTCTCTGAGATCTATTTTCTAGAAATATAGCAATCCATTCAGTCACTCTTTTGTCTAGTCAAATTGCACTCATTTTTGCCAGTGGTCTCACATGATCCACCCTATCGAATGCTTTAGAGAGGTCAATCGCGATGTTCAGTAGATTATGTTTTCTAGGTTATGTAGGCTAGCTAGGTGTACCTTGTTTCGAATTTAGGTTTAGAAAATACTTTAGATTATAATATTAACTTTCCAGACCAAATTATGGACGTTCCGCGCGCGGTGCTGCTGTATTATCGAGGGAAAAGGAGGACAGGAAAACTGTATATTTTGGCTTATTACATGGTGTCACACTTTATTTTTATTGATCTATTTGTTTGCCGACCTCGTAAAGTCCAATACGCGGAAATTCCGAGGTTTTATTGCGTATTTTTTATCCCTCCGTCCCTTCCATGTCTGAATAGGGAGAGCATATTCGCAATATCATCTGCAGGAAAATGGAGTCTCACAGGGATCGGTTCTCATTGTCATTCAGTTCGCGATTGCCATCAACGGTATTGTCACTGCTGCTGATTCAACAGTAATACCGTCGCTGTACGTAGACGATTTTACTCTGCATTATAGGCTGACACATACCAATTTCTTGGGCTCCTTTTCGTTAGCAAATTATCGTGGAAGCCACACGTGCTTCAGTTAAAAATGAAATGCCTGAGAAACTGAATATATTGAAGTTTCTTTGCGGCACTACGTGGGGGCCAGACAACACGGTGCTCCTACGATTTTATAGGGCACACAACTTATCGAGGTTAGACTACGGCAGTAAAGCGTCCTTGGGAAACTGAATATTATCCACTACAGTGGAGTTAGTTTGGCAGTGGGAGCATTCCGTACAAGTTCCATTGTTAGCCTGCTCGCTGAATCTGGTGTGCCACCTTTACCCTTGAAGCACCTACGTATACTATTGTCCTATGCTGAAAATTTGCAACAGATGCCACTTGACCCGAGCTATCCCTGTGGATTTGGCAATGCAAACCGCCGGCTACACGTTGCTAATCCACGAGCAATGCAGCCAGTTGGTATACGCTTGGATAGCATTTAGAGATCTTCTGATGTATACCTTCAATACATTGTCTTGTTAGACGACCAAGTAAGGTATCTCCGTGGTTAATTCTACGACATGGATCTGCATACCCAGCCTAAGGTGAATACGGACCCGTCCCTTTATCGGAGGCTCTTCTTGTCCGTTGTTGGCTGGTATCCAGGTTCAGTAGTTATTTACACGAATGGTTCAAGGGCAGAAGCGAAAGTAGGTTGTGCGTTCGTTTTTTGATAATGAACTGATTCTTTGTGCTGTACTGGAAACCTTTAGCGTGTACACAACAAAGCTCTATGCTTACCTTGAAGCTCTGCGGTACGCGCTGTCCAATGAACGTCCGCGCTTTCTGCTGTGTACTGACTCCTTGAGCTCGTTACAATCTGTTCATGCATGTATCTCGCGGCACCCTTCGGTGCTGCGGATCGAGGACCTGCTGGCCCGGATTTGGAGTGCTAGCGCCAGAATAACATTTTTGTGGCTCCCGAGCCACATGGGTGTAGCGGGAAACGAGTTAGCTGATAGGATTGCCAAAGAGGCGGTCATAGAGCCCCCATTGCCTTACAAAGTTCCAGCCAGTAATATTCGTTCTCAACTAAGACATATGGTAATGACTAGGGCCCGGATGTTTATGCAGTAATAGGTTAGAATGCAAACTTACTGAAGTGATTAACAAGTAGAGTCTATCTGCACGACGGTAATGTCATGAGGTTTGCATAAACATTAGGGGTTCGGCCATTAGAACTCATAAAGTTTATGCAAACCTCATAACATTACCATCGTGCAGATAGACTCTACTTGTTACTCGCTTCAGTAAGTTTGCATTCTAACCTATTACTGCATAAACATCCGGGCCCTAAATGACCCATTGGGAGCTGGAGTGGTAGGCCACTCCTCTTTCAAATAATAAGCTGAGAATGATTAAGGGAACTAAGAATGTATGGAAGACTTCCCTTCGTGTTTCTCGGAGATAAGCAGTGCCAGTATATCTTCTTTGGATCGGCCATAGTATAGTGAAGTACTCCTACTTACTGAAGGGAGAAGCCCTCCCCCCCCCCCGTCCCACCGGTGAGTACTTGTGTTGGCCATCTGACCGTAGTACACATCCTTACACAGTGCGTGGACCTGACCGATCTACGGCGTAGTCTAAAACTTTCGAGTACCATCTCCCTCATTCTGCAAGATGACGAGCTGTCAGCAGACCTCATTCTCCGTTTTATGAGGGATAGTGGCCTGTTTGATCGTGTTTAAACGTGAATTTTCTATTTTTAATTTTATTGTTTTCATTCCATTGGCTCTGTCTACATGTACTTATTCCATTACAATACATTTTAACCTATTTTTAAATCAATTTATACGAAAATAAGGCATTGCAAATTAGATCTACTGATTATTCTGACTTCATAATCATTTTCTTCATCATCACCTTTTAAAATCTAGTCAGTGGGTATATTTTAAGTTTTAATAATTATTACATGGTTCATTTCCTACCCTTAAGGATCAATGACCTAGATGTTAGGCCCCTTTAAAAACAGTCATCATCATCATCAACGAGGATGAAACCAGCCTCCGGGTAAGAGACAGTCACACTACTCCTACACCACGAGACTGTTAATAATAATAATAAAAATATATAATAATAATAATAATAATAATAATAATAATAATAATAATAATGATAATAACAACAATAAGCACATAACACTGAAGAATGACGTGTGGTGGGGCTGTGACTGGAAGCCTTGGAACAATCCCAAGATCTGTTGTGGAATTTTCAAAATCCTTGAAATCTAGCCGCAGATTTGTCGAGATGTCTCCCTCTACGCATTGAAGGAGTCGATCCAGGTACTGTACAACCTCAAGAATTAATACAAGCCTATAAGTCTCATGTAACTGTCCCATTCCAATTAACCTGTTGCTACCAGTTTTCTCGGTCTTACTTAACTACACTTGCAGTGCTTCCCCAAACTGTTTATGGAAGTTAAGATGAAGAAAAATGATGAAGAATATCGGATAAATTTGGCTAGATGCACCATTTATAATAAAGAGAGATCCAGCAAAATGTAGACACTCGTTGATAGTTAATATCTTTGAAACAAAATGACATATCGTTCCAATTCTTGTGCGGTAGCGCAGTCCATTGTTTTGTTAACAGATGATGGAGGTCGCGTGAATGGCGCGACAATCTTGGCGCGCGTTTTCTAGCAGATGACAGAGCAGCAAAAATGAAGTAAGATTGTCGCTTGAGCAAACGCAAAGCCGTATTGAAGTGGTACTGGAAATACGAAAACATGATGCAGGTACAACAGCAATGGCGTAATGTGTACGGAATTCAACCACCAACACGTACAACAATTTATCGTATTCGCGATAAATTTGAAGCCGACCGTACTGTTCAGGATGTGCATAAGAAAAGTTCTGGCCGACCAAAAACATCAACACATCCAGCTTCCAGTGCTGCTGTGTTGCAACATTTTACTAGGTCGCCTCAGAATGCTGTGAATCAAAGTGCACGTGAAAGCGGGGTAAGCCGATCAATCGTACGACTAATTCTGAAAGTGGAAAGTGTACATTCCAAGATCGCTGCACGCTATGAACAAGGACGACCCGGATCGAAGGATGGAGTACTGCGAGTGGTTTAAAGACATGCATCGCGACGATGAACGGTTTGAAGGGATGGTAGCTGGTCTGACGAGACGCAATTCAAACTGAGCGGTACTGAAAACTGCCACAACTGCGTGTACTGGGCTCCTGAAAATCCTCACGTTCATGGGGACAAACATGTTAATCTACCCGGTGTCAATGTGTGGTGTGGTCTGTCATTGCGCGGTTTGATTGGCCCATTCTTCTTTGAATATACCGTACCTGGTGAGGTGTATCTTCATATGCTGCAAATATCGATTTTACCTGCCATCCGTGAGGTGTTCGGAAATGAAAGATTTTACCTACAACAAGATGTTGCTCCGCCTCACTACGAGAGAGATGTTAGAGCTTACTTGGATGAAAATGTACCTGGACGATGGATAGGTCGAAAATGAGCTGTTGAGTACCCACCACGGTCTCCAGACCTTACACCTCTTGACTTCTCCCTATGGGGGACCTTGAAAAATAAAGTTTATCGATAGAAGCCAACTACACCAAACGAGCTACGAGAAACCATCCAGGCGTCTGTGCGACTATCTCACCGGCAACAATGACAGGCGTAGTTCGGTCAGCAGTTCAGCGGCATCGACGTTGTTTGGCTGCTAACGGGGGTCACTTTGAACACATAAAATAACCTTCCCCCAGAACAAGAATGACCGGGCGAGTTGGCCGTGCGCGTAGAGGCGCGCGGCTGTGAGCTTGCATCCGGGAGATAGTAGGTTCGAATCCCACTATCGGCAGCCCTGAAAATGGTTTTCCGTGGTTTCCCATTTTCACACCAGGCAAATGCTGGGGCTGTACCTTAATTAAGGCCACGGCCGCTTCCTTCCAACTCCTAGGCCTTTCCTATCCCATCGTCGCCATAAGACCTATCTGTGTCGGTGCGACGTAAAGCCCCTAGCAAAAAAAAAAGAACAAGAATGCCAACGGCCGTAGCCGTGTTGAAACACGGGATCCCGTGAGATCTCCGAAGTTAAGACACATTGGGCGTGTTCAGGATTTGAATGGGTTGCCACGTGCTGTTGGTGGGGGTAAGGGAATGGAGGAGCGGAAAGGAACTGCCCATCCTACCGTACGTAAACTCCGGCTCGGGCACACCACTGCGGATAATCCATTAATATTGACAATCAAAGAGTGTCTACATATTTCTGGACCCCTCTGTACTTACACGGTGCTCTTTATAGCCGGTTTAATATGTCTAGGTAAACCGACATTACCGACATACAGTAGATTTGCAGTAGATTTTTCTGTTTTCCAAAGACCATTCACAACAGCCATTATCGAACCAGCGACCTCCTGCTCAGCATTAACCATTTGACCGATAATGCATTTAGTTGAAGGTTTACTGAAATGTAAACGACCGTCAGGTTTTCTTCGTGCGGCTATTTCTAGCCGAGTGCAGCCCTTGTAAGGCAGACCCTCCGATGAGGGTGAGCGGCATTTGCCATGTGTAGGTAACTGCGCGTTATTGTGGCGGTGGATAGTGTTATGTGTGGTATGTGAGTGGCAGGGGTGTTGGGGACAGCACAAACACTCAGCCCCCGGGCAACTGGAACTAACCATTGAAGGTTAAAATCCCTGACCCGGCCGGGAATTGAACCCGGGACTCTCTGAAACGAAGGCCAGTACGCTGACCATTCAGCCAATGAGTTGGACACCGGTTTGAAACATGAGACCATCCTGTTTCTATTCAGGAGAGTTACTTCTGCATCAGCGAGACCTAGCGAAACTTAGTAGTATTCCTCAGTCTGTCAAACAGTTCTTCAAATTATATTAGTTTTCGTATTATCAAGTTTTACGTATAGTTCACTTAGTTAACGATAATAACACTTAGAATTTTCATTTTGTCTAAATGACGGTTAGGTACATGATGCTCGCAAATCTCAGGATATCTTGCAAAAGCATGTTAATAATAATAATATGCTGCCATTTTTTGATGGATACAGTACTTTTGTATCCATCTCTTGGCACAGGCCAGAGTAAAATGTAGCTTCCACCGAAGTCCCAGTCTCATTCATGGCTGTGACAATATGGAAGCTGCTGGGGTATGGGTTCAGAGCACGACTAGTGCATCTGAGTGTTATGAAAGGTGTTGCTCATAGGTTCAGTCGTGCTGCAATAGCACTTTCTGACCCAGTGAGGAAAGCAATGGCAAACTACCTCACTCCTCGTCTTGCCTAGTACGCCTCATTTTGGTGCTGCCATTGGTTTTTGCGGTTTCCTTATAACCGCATAACCTTTAGTGGTGCTATTTGAGGATCCAACCAGCCTCTGGGCTGATGACCTAAAGCAAAGTAGTAGTAGTAGTAGTAATAATAATAATAATAATAATAATAATAATCACAACAGATAATTATTTAACGTCTAATCAATTAATGTTACAGATACTAAGATACACTGGGTTGTCGAAATTATGTTCCGTAGGAATTGTTAACTTGCTGGAAGCAAGCCAATGGCATCGCATTCAAACATCCTCAAATTTTAGCGAACTCACTTGGGATAGAAACACATTATTTGAAAACAGAATGAGAACGACTGACGGACTGTGCCACTGTAGTCAACAGATCGGTTCCATTAGCATGCTTTTTATCAATCAGATATCTTCTGAACATAAGCTTAAACTGGGTTAATGATGACATTACGCATTCCCGCTAAGCAGATGCAGTCGTAGAAACTTAAATTAAATCTAAATAGTTTAAGAATTAATTTACATTTTAAAAAATCACTGCGCGTTTGGAAAGTTATTAGGAGAAAATTACACCTGGGATAACATTCGAGCCGTGCGGTTAGGGGCACGCTGCTGTGAGCTTGCATCCAGTAGATAGTGGGTTAGAATCCCACTGTCGGCAGCACTGAAGATGGTTTTCCGCGGTTTTCCATTTTCACACCAGGCACACTGGGGTTGTACCTTAATTAAGGCCACGGCCACTTCCTTCTAACTCCTAGGCCTTCCCAATCCCATCGTCGCAATAAGAACTCTCTGTGTCGGGGCGACGTAAAGCCAATAGCAAAGAAAAAAGAAGATAATATTCGAATGTTCACGAACCAGTTCAACCGTAGTTTACAGACAAATGTCCTCCGAATAGGAAAGAAAAATACCTACACTTCAACAGAACAATGTTTCATTAATTCTTCACTTCATTATTTTCAGAACCGGGCGAGTTGGCCGTGCGGTTAGTGATGCGCAGCTATGAGCATGCATCCGGGAGATAGTGGGTTCGAATCCCACTGTCGGCAGCCCTGCGGATGGTTTTCCGTGGTTTCCCATTTTCGCACCAGACAAATGCTGGGGTTGTACCTTAATTAAGGCCACGGCCACTTCCTTCCCACTCCTAACCCTTTTCTATTCCATCGTCGCCATAAGAGTTATCATCCGTGTCGGTGCGGCGTAAAGCCATGTGCCGGGCTGAGTGACTCAGACGGTTAAAGCGCTGGCCTTCTGACCCCAAATTGGCAGGTTCGATCCTGGCTCAGTCCGGTGGTATTTGAAGGTGCTCAAATACGACAGCCTCGTGTCGGTAGACTTACTGGCACGTAAAAGAACTCCTGTGGGACAAAATTCCGGCACCTCGGCGTCTCCGAAGACCGTGAAAGTAGTTATTGGGACGTAAAGCAAATAACGTTATTATTATTATTATTATTATTATTATTATTATTATTATTATTATTATTATGTAAAGCCATGTAAAAAACTATTGAGTTCGCTTAACACAATATGTATTATGAACTGCCAATACAGTATATGTTATATTATCACACATTCACAGTAACAAAAAGACAAGCCGGTATTAACCCTTCAGCATATTAAGGTGTACGTACATTTTAAGACAATTAAGCTATTTTCCTGATGTGAAGATGAGGAACCATGCAAAACTATCTTCGGAGCTGCCAACAGTGGGGATAGAACCCATCCTCTCCCGAATACAAGCCTAATGATTATAACGTGGCACAATATTCTCTTGTACATGACAGAAGATGGCACTACAGTATAATGACGTCCGATAAATACAACAACCTTCTATAGGTCATGACCTGCGTGGAAATACAATGACATTCTCGAAATATTCCGTGTTTTCTTTTGTTCTTAATTGCAGTGAAGTCTATCCTTTCACTAAAGACAGAGTGAGTCCTGCAGATAGTTTTCCATGGTTTTCCAGTTTCACAAATGCTGATGCTATATCTCAATAAAGGCTAAGGCCGCTTCCTTCACAGTCCTAGCCGTTTCTTAGACTGTCGTTACCAAAATCCTATCTGATTTAATGCGACGTAAAACCATTTATCCGGAAAAGTAACTATAGATGGAAAACAAATCATAAAAATATCCGCGGCTAGAACCAAGCATGAGATTTTTAAACCCAGTGGCAGATATATTAGTCATCCAACGACACTACTGTGTAAGGTAGTAAGTACTCTACATCAATCTCATATCTTCAGTTCTACTATATTGCTAAAGAATCAATGTTCTGACCTCTGTATCTCGGGAAATTGGTAACACTGGCCACATCCGTTGAGGAATTCTTATTCTATGTAGGATCCTGTGGTAGTGTGCTTGTCCACGATTTTTTATTTATTTATTTCTTGATTCGTGTACACTCCAGAGTTGGTTTTTCCCTCGGATTCTGCGAGGGATACCACCTCTACTGCCTCAGGGGCAGAATCCTGGAGCGCGAGACTTTGGGACGGCTGGTTACAACTGCGAATGAAGACCAGCCCTCGCCCAGGCAGCATTGTGGGAGAATGGGAAAATCGGAAGGCATAGACAAGGAAGAGGGAAGTAAGCGGCCCTCGTACCACTTTTCAAAGTTCGTGGCAGTGCCGGGCATTGAACCCGGGCCTCCGGGGGGGGGGGGAGGGGTGGCAGCTAATCACACTAACCACTACACCACAGAAGTGGTCGGTTTTTTCTTCGTTCGGAATAATTGCCCTTTTACCTGTATATTTCCAGTTTTCAACTCGTATTTCGTGTTCATCTCGGATGACATCTGTAATGATCAGTTCCATCTTCATTTTCCTTTTTATCTGCTGTGGTCTATTTCCAATTACAATGTTCACGATAGTTGTTACATGAAAAAAAGCAATCAAACCCCAAAGAACTACAGCACTGAGAGGTCCTAGCCCACCAAGCGACTGCTGCTCAGACTGAAGACCTACAGATTACGAGGTGACATGTGGTCAACACAACGAATCATTTCGGCAGTTATTCTTAGCTTTCTAGACCGGACCCACTATCTCAGCGTCAGATAGCTCCTCAATTGTAATCACGTAGGCTGAATGGAACTCGAACCAGCCCTCAGACCCAAGTAAAAACACCTAGCCTGGCCGGGAAGCAGGGACGTTACCCCCTGACGCGCAGTCCTGTTTAACAATCCTGTTCTTTAAATTATTTACCAGTGATACACAAGCAAGGTTAAATCAACGTGAAATATAACATTAATTTATGTTAAATGTTATTGCTTCTATTAAATTATATCGAGAAGCACAGAGTTAAATGTATCTTCTGTCATAATAAAAGTGTCAAGGTAGTATGAATACTGTCGTATAGTCTCATTTCTCTAGTCTTTACGAATTCTACACTTAGCCTTTGAAATAAAGAAGGTATTTCTAGACCAACTTAATTTCTGTGGTCCATAGAAAAAGGCTCACTGCAACGTATTTGCATCTTCAATTTTGCTATTAATCTTTCTTTCTTTCTTTCTTCCTTAATCTGTTTACCCTCTAGGGTTGGTTTTTCCCTCGGGCTCATCAAAGGATCCCACCTCTACCGCCTCAAGGGCATTGTCCCGGAGCGTGAGACTTTGGGTCGGGGGATACAACGGGGAAGGAGGACCAGTACCTCGCCCAGGCGGCCTCACCTGCTATGCTGAACAAGGGCCTTGTGGGGGGAATGGGAAGACTGCAAGGGATAGACAAGGAAGAGGGAAGAAAGCGGCCGTGGCTTGGAGGAGAAGTGGGAAACCACGAAAAATCACTTCGAGAATGGCTGAGGTGGGAATTGAATCCCCCTCTGCTCAGTTGACCTCCCGAGGCTGAGTGGACCCCGGTCCAGGCCACATACCACTTTTCAAATTTCATGGCAGAGCCGGGAATCGAACCCGGGCCTTCGGGGATAGCAGCTAATCACGGTAACCACTACACCACAGAGGTGGACTTCGCTATTAACTATACAGGAAATTCAGATCTTTGCAATTTCGTCGGCATTAAATTTGTTATTTGAGTAGAATAGGCATTGGAAATTAGACTAGGATACTGGTTATCGCATTATTCCTAAGCAGATAATAATAATAATAATAATAATAATAATAATAATAATAATAATAATAATAATAATAATAATAATAATAATAATAATAATAATAATCACTACAATAAAAGAGTGATGTCACGAAATGGAAAACTTCGGCATTACAAGATTGTTGTTCTTCCGGAAGCTTTGTATGTCTCAGAAACCACATCTCTAGGAGGCCATTCTAAAACTGATGAAATTGAAAAGCAAGAACGAAAAATTCTTAGGAAGATATATGGCCCCGTTCATATAAATGGTATATGGATCAAAAGAAAAACAGTAGCTTTGTACAAAGCAATCGACAAGTTCACCGATACCGTACGCAGGGGACGATTGAAATTCTATGGCCGCATCTGTAGAATGGAAAAACTGCTTGGTATAATCAATTCAAAGAAGGTCAAAATCAGCTGGTTAGAGGAAACAAAGCAGGACTTAAGAGAAATGAACATCACAGAAGATACCATCAGATGCTTTTGGAACTCTGGTTGCAAAGCACACGTTCACGGAAAAGGCTAAAAGAACCACAGGGAAACAATGGACGGAAGAACACAAGAAACAGCATAGCGAGTTCATGAAGAGATTTTGGGAGGAGAAGAAGAAAGGAAAACCATCATCACAAATTCCAACGCGCTCTGCAACCGGGCATAACGAAGAAAGAAATAATAATAATAATAATAATAATAATAATAATAATAATAATAATAATAATAATAATAATAATAATAATAATAATAATAATCGTATGACCACTGCTATTGTGGAAGCATTTTCATATGTTGCCACCTAGGCTGCCCGAGCCTGACGTTCATTTTTGCTCACCGGGCGAGTTGGCCGTGAGGTTAGAGGCGCGGCTGTGAGCTCGCATCCGGGAGATAGTGGGTTCGGACTCACTGTCGGCAGTCCTGAAGATGGTTTTCAGTGGTTTCCATTTCACACCAGGCAAATGCTGGGGCTGTACCTTAATTAAGGCCACGGCCGCTTCCTTTCAATTCCTAGGCCTTTCCTCTCCCATCGTCGCCATAAGACCTATCTGTGTCGGTATGACGTAAAGCCACTAGCAAAAAAAAAAAAAAAAACAATCATTTTTAATCTGCAAGATGACGGAGTGAACAGGAACATTTTTTGGCGAACTATGCCTGAATTTCAATTAATTTTGTCGAGTAAATCCCAAGCGTGCCATCAGAGATCTCTTACACACTGACATCGTGCGACATGGTGAGTCGAATAGACTATTTCCACCCTTAAAAATTCCAACTACCTCTGTCCGGTTTGAACCCACGACCATGGGACCTGGGGTCGAAAATCCACCACTGATCCACAAAGTAGATGACATTGTAGAGGGATTCCTTTATCTTTAACAATTTTGTTTAACGTCGCGCCGACACAGATAGGTCTTACGGCGACGACGGGATAGGAAAGGGCTAGGAGTAGGAAGGAACCGACCGTGGCCTTAATTAAGGTACAGCCCCAGCATTTGCCTGGTGTGAACATGCGGAAACCACGGAAAACCATCTACAGGGCTGCCGACAGTGGGATTCGAACCCAATATCTTCAGGATGCAAGCTCACAGCTGTCCGCCACTAACCGCACGGCCAACTCGTCCTGTTAGAGAGTTTCCTGACTTTTCACCAACTTGATTAAGTGCCATTTCATTTGCGATCCGTCCATCGAACTGACCTTCAGCATTGTTCTGTAACAGCATTCTTCAAAACATTCTTTTCCGTGGTTTCCCATTTTCACACCAGGCAAATGCTGGAGCTGAACCTTAATTAAGGCCACGGTCACTTCCTTCCCATTTCTAGGCCATTCCTATCCCATCGTCGCCATAAGACCTATCTGTGTCGGTGCGACGTAAAACAAATAGCAAAACCTTCTACTCTCCTTCTTTCTGTACGACTTATTGTTCATATTTAACTCCCATACAATACCACGATCCACACGAAAATCTGTCGCAATTGCACAAAAACTAAACTGACAGCAAGGGGTTCGACAAAGTTTGTTTTTGTAGTTTTCATTTATAGATTAGGGAAGCGTTTAGCTCGCAACTATTTCGTCCGCTTTTCATTTCCTGTTGTTCACAATATTGTTCTAATTAAGTTAAAGCCTACGTGTAAGTGGTTCTTTCTCTAGCCAAGAATCAATGAGCAGGAGGTGGTCAAAATTTGCATTTCTTCATTTTCTTATCTGCCATGATCTGTTCCCAGTTACAGTGTTTTTTTTTTTTTTTTTTTTTTTTTTTTTTGCTAGGGGCTTTACGTCGCACCGACACAGATAGGTCTTATGGCGACGATGGGACAGGAAAGGCCTAGGAGTTGGAAGGAAGCGGCCTTGGCCTTAATTAAGGTACAGCCCCAGCATTTGCCTGGTGTGAAAACGGGAAACCACGGAAAACCATTTTCAGGGCTGTCGATAGTGGGATTCGAACCTACTATCTCCCGGATGCAAGCTCACAGCCGCGCGCCTCTACGCGCACGGCCAACTCGCCCGGTCAGTTACAGTGTGCACAACGGTTGTTACACACAAAGAGTTCACTATTTCATGGGACAATTAAATCTTGATTTAAAAGTTTTAATGACTTGTTCACATTCACTAGTGTCATTATTTTGTAGCCAGTGGGTAGCGCTTTCGTTCAGACAATCCCACGTGCGATATCGGTGATAATGACTTCCTGTCCCTGTTTGGTCTGCCCCATCAAGCATATCGTTTACCAAGATAACAACTATCTCAAGAAGGAATACATTAGTCGTGCCGTGTGTCCTCATAGGCATTTCAATGATACATTTTGTAGAGTTCATATTAGTTGCCTCAAATTCTACGCTAATCGTATATCGGAAATGGCATTCAACGAAAGACAGAAAAAACACAGAGAAAACTATAATTATTAATTCATTGAATACCAGTGTCACAATAAGCGTAGTCCGGCTCTATGGCTAAGTGGTTAGCGTGCTGGTCTTTGTTCATAGGGATCTCGGGTTCGATTTCCGGCAGGGTCAGGAATTTTAACCATAATGGGTTAATTTCGCTGGCACGGGGGCTGGGTGTTATGTGTCGTCTTCATCATCATTTCATCCTCATCATGACGCGCAGGTCGCCTACGGGAGTCAAATCAAAAGACCTGCACCTGGTGAGCCGAACATATCCTCGGACACTCCCGGCACTAAAAGCCATACGATACGCCATTTCATTTCATTTCATTTTTCAATAAGCGTAAGAGATGTGTGAATAACATTTTGCAGGTTAAATGCCAGATGTATGTATGTTCAGTCTCCAGCCCTAAGGCTGGTTGGATCCTCAACAGCTCTGCCATCAGCTGTCATAGATGGCCTAGGCATCACTGCAGAGGCGTACTAGGGAAATGAGGAGTGAGGTAATTTCCCGTTGCTTTCCTCACCGAGCCAGAAGTTGCTATTACATATCAGTCTGCCAAGCCCACTGACATGCATGCACCAACCGACCCTATGAGCAACATTTTCACACCATTCATAGCAGGGACTGGCTGCAGAAGGAATGGCATTACTAGCATCGCTCATACCTCAGTCACTTTCATATTGTCAAAGCCAAGGATAAGACAGAGACAGATCAATGAAAGTAACAAAATTTCTCTAGCCCATACCAGAAGACATAGTGCACTGTAAACACTAGGTCCTGCCAGCAAGGGCATACCAATGGACATTCTTGAAGAAACATTTAAACAGAGATGTAGTAGTGAAAACAGTTCAGTACTTGAATATTGTAATTCTTCACAGCCTATTTCTCAACAATCAGATACAGATCAGACGATTCAGTTTCGGTGGCGGATTTACTGTTACGAAGCATGCGATCGGATTCCTCCCCTAGACCTGACAAGGTACTAGTAAGAACTTTTTCCTTACAAGTTGTTTTAAGTCGCACCGACACAGTCTTATGTCGACGATGGAATAGAGAAATGCTAGGAGTTGGAAGGAAGCGGCCGTAGCGTTAATTAATGTACAACCCCAGCAATTGCCTGAGGTGAAAATAGGAAACGACGGAAAACCATCTTCAGGATTGCCGACAATGGGGTTCGAACCGACTGTCTCCTAAAAACCGGATACTGGCCGCACTTAAGCGACTGCAGCTACCGAGCTCGGTGTATGTACTTTAAAAACTGGCTGAATGTTCTCTCGGACTCAGCGAGAGATACAACCTCTACCGCCTCAAGGACAGTGTCCTGGAGCGTGAGAGTTTGGGGCGGGGGATACAACTGGGGGAGGACCGGCAACTCACCCAGGCGGCCTCATCTGTTATGCTGAACAGAGGCCTTGTGGGAGATGGGAAGATCGGAAGGGATAGACAAGGAAGAGGGAAGGAAGCGGCCGTGGCCTTAAGTTAGGTACAATCCCGGCATTTTCCTGGAGGAGAAGTGGGAAATCACGGAAAACCACTTCAGGATGGTTGAGGTGGGAATCGAACACTCCTCTACTCATTTGATCTCCCAAGGCTGAGTGGACCCCGTTCCAGACCTCGTACCATGTTGTAAGTAGCCAAAATAAATATTTTTATTTTTGGCTATAATCAATAATCTGCGGATTGCATAAAACTTAGTGAATAGGGGCAGCTGTACCACCTGGTATATGTGAGTTACTTTCAGTGATGAATAATCAGGGTAAAATAATAATGGAACTTCGAAATGCCTTGGAGGTTTTTGTGTCTTCTACAATGTTACGCCCTGATCGGAAAATATAGTCAGTCAGTATGTATGGTCAAAGCTTGTTTATTCCTTGAAAATGGCACCATTCCATCAAATGTCACTTATTTTTCTCGGAGAACGTTGATAAATTAATTCGAAGCTCAGTCAAAGGAATGTTATTTTTGTCTGCTGATAATCGCAATCATCTTTACTTTCCTTTCACGATGAACCGAGCGAAAGAGACAAAGAACCATAGAAATGTTATTACAGTCGCATGAGGAATGTTTCTTTCTTGTTATTGGCTGAACGTCGCACTGTCACATAGGCTTTCGGCTACGATGGGATAGAAGACTAGGAAAGAAGTGGCCGTAGCCTTCATTAAGGCACAGACCCAGAATTTGCCTGGTATGAAAATGGGAAACTACAATAAACTATCTTCAGGGCGATGTTCGAACCCACCACCTCCCTTATCCAAGATCACAGGTACGTGACCCTAACCGCATGGCAAAATCATTCGGTGCATTATTATTATTATTATTATTATTATTATTATTATTATTATTATTATTATTATTATTATTATTATTATTATTATTATTATTATTATTATTATTATTATTATTATTATGTGCGAGTATAGAACCAATCTCGAGTGTGATAATAATGAGAAGGTTAGGATTTGTTGGACATCTCATGAGGATGGATGACAGTAGACTGACGAAGAAGATATGGAATGCAACCTGCTTAACTGGACATAAGTGGATGAAGGAAGTCAGAGAAGATTGGGAGACTATTGGCATAAAGGAAAAATATCCACTGATGACAGTACAGGATAGGTCCAAATACAAAAAGCTCGTGGAAGGTCACAGATGGACAGACACCAGGATCCAGATTCAGATCACGGACGCGAGAGAAAGAGGAGGAGTGAGAGAATGAAGAGGTATTGGGAAGAAAGAAGACGTGCAGAACAAGTCACTCGTGATCCTCAGGGGTCGTAACGAACCTAATAATAATAATAATAATAATAATAATAATAATAATAATAATAATAATAATAATAATAATAATAATAATAGTAATAATAATAATGGAGTTAGTGGTGAAACCTGCTTTAAATCATTTTCGGAATAGATCAAGAGAAGAGCGTAATTGTTAAGTGGCATGGTCGCTGGCTTCTCATCAAGTCAGCCGCGGTTCGAATGCCACCAATGCATGTGGGATTTCTGAATGAAAAGTCACATTCCTGTGTTTCGGATTGCTCACAAAACTGGTCCCGTGTCTATGATCATATCAGCAGTCACGTAAATATATAGACTTGCTTTACTCAGATTAAGAGAATTACTACAGTGCGAATTCGACACTCATTTGCCTATTTGAATCTCTGCACATGAATTTCCTCGCACGATTAGGATGATCGACGCTGTTTGAGGTACGATGTTCCATGTAGTGCAGGTGGACAACATTAAGTTGAACGTCATACCTCCCAACGAAAGTGAAAATGGTGGTCAACTTATTAGCTCTTTCGTCATGGAAATAATCTTTCATCAGGTTATTTGAAGAAAGTGTAAGCATAACAGGACTAAAAAGTACAGCAATATGATCATGATCAATAGGGGTGTAACTAATGGATTACACCACTGTGCTGTACATTACAGACACGCTTTCCACTACAGTATAGTACGCATTCCTACATTATATAACTGATTTACAGCTGACGAAGGAAAAATAGAATCATCCTTGTGTGTTGGGTTCGCACGAAATGAATGTCTGCGGAATAGCGGGCGAACATCCGACTCGTTGGCTGAATGGTCAGTATACTGGCCTTCGGTTCAGAGGGTCCCGGGTTCGATTCCCGACCGGGTCGGGGATTTTAACCTTCATTGGTTAATTCCAATGGCTCGGGGGCTGGGTGTTTGTGTTGTCCCCAACATCCCTGCAACTCGCACACCACACACAACACTATCCTCCACCACAATAACACGCAGTTACCTACATATGGCAGATGCCGCCCACCCTCGTCGGAGGGGTCTGCCTTACAAGGGCTGCACTCGGCTAGAAATAGCCATACGAAATTATATATATAGCGGGCGAACGAGGATAAAGGATTAATTGACCAATCACTGCTGGTGTTGGACACTGTCCATTAGTAGTGTAACTTGCCTAACCCCATGGCACTTTAGCCCTGAAGGGGCTTGGCCTACCAAGCGACCGCTGCTCTGCCCGAAGGCCTGCAGATTGCAAGGTGTCGTGTGGTCAGCACGACGAATCTCCTCGGTCGTTATTCTTGGCTTTCTAGACCGGGACCGCTATATCACCGTCATATAGTTCCTCAATTCTAATCACGTAGACTGAGTGGACCTCGAACCAGCCCTCAGATCCAGGTAAAAGAGTCTGACCTGGCCGGGAATCGAACCTGGGTCCTCCGGGTAAGAAGCAGGCACGCTACCCCTACACCACGGGGCCGGTCCATTAGTAGTGTGTTAATAATAATAATAATAATAATAATAATAATAATAATAATAATAATAATAATAATAATAATAATAATACAGGGATGTGTACGCGCGCGATGTCCATCCAAATATACGGCACGCAGAGATCTGAAATTTTTAACATAGACTTTGAATAAGATCTGGTGTAGATGTGCTGAGGAATATATTAATCTGTTAAGAAGAACTGTGCCTCAGTTGTGAGTTCTAGGAGCTGTTTGTGGTTTGATTATATCTGCTGATCGTGTGTTGATGTTATCTTGTGGCTACAATCTGTTATTAGTGATATTAGGGTCATATTTTGCTATATATTTGTGCCCTAAGTGTCCAACATCCTGATTTCTTACAATCAGTCCATAGATAACACCAGTTAGAAGGGCAATTTGTTATTTTTGTCGATCATGCTGCCCTAAGTGTCGGCCATTTTGCGTGCTTTAAAACCATAGCCATGGAAACCATGATAGAGATGGTGACTCTATTCGTCATGTTCTGCGTTGCCTAGGCCACAGAGTTCGTATTATCTACTCCTTCTGCTCTTACTTAGTCATCTATCTTTAGGGCGGACAAACTTCGTAGGGACTGAATATCTCCCGATATAAGGAGATCCCCTATAACAAGTACCAACAGTCTCCCAGAGAGTGGATGAGTAGGTATAGGTCAGGGCACTCTATTGTCCGGGGGGGGGGGGGGGGGCGAGAAATTGTTCCTAAAGGCGGAGAAACCAAATGTTGGTCAACGGCATTAGTATGCAGAAGGCAACGTGAAATCACTGCATTCAAGGAAATTTACATAGTAATGGCTCAGTACAATGCAAAGATCAGAGCTGGTTACGTGGATCGCCAACTTCTGTATGGAGACGGCGTCTTAAGAGGAAGAAGATAGATGGGAGTGCGAATGCACCTCGAAGCTGGATTTTTAATTTTCGCTTTCGTTGGTGAGCTACGACCGAAAAACCGTCGGAAACTTGTGTTGGGATATAACAATCCAACGTGCTGTCACCAAGATTAAATGTACAGATTCACTGTCGCTAGGCAACGTACATAAGATAGTTAATACGCGTACAAGTCAAGGAGCCATTTTAAGTCCATGGCGTAGCAAGATATTTTCGGTCCCAGGTACGAAGAGCCACATTCAATCCGCAATATCCGGAAGTGTTTGTCTGTGTGTATGTGCACGATGCCCAGCCAAATCTACGGCACGCAGAGGATTTTTGGATAATTTTTTATACAGGTAACGATCTGTTTCCACAGCTGTAGTACATAACAAATATAGGATATTTGAAGGCAAATCTAATGCTTATATTCTCTGAATCTACCGTAGACAGGATCTGGAAAAGTTGCTATGTACTGGAACATGGTCTTTCAGGAGGCGTACAAGGTGAGAAAGATGCAAAAAATAACGGTAAATAAATAAATAATGCGATTCGTAATGCATTACATTAAAAGTATATGTTGATAATAATAATAATAATAATAATAATAATAATAATAATAATAATAATAATAATAATATATCGGAGCTACATCCGCCCCGCTCATTTAAAATAAGCGCCTTCTAGAAGGCCATCTATAACTTAAACTTTGAAACTGCTAGTGGAAGAAGTGTGAACGTTCATCGACAGATGTCTCTACTATCAACTTAGGGGAGCCCTCTGGGGTGAGGATGAACAATTAATTTTTGAAGTAATTTTGTATGTCAAGGTTTCCTAAACTGAATTGTTTATTGATTGTTTTTGGTGTTCTAAAGATATCAACACTTCCATCTCTTCCCGCCAACCTTATATTTCAGCCAATAAGAAATTTTGTGCATTTATTTAAGTAACCAATCAAAGTTTTTTATATTTATTTGATTGTCCAATGAAAATTGGGGGTGTGTCAGGGTTTCGGCCCACAAAAATCTGGAACCTTCCTCTCCTAGAGTGTGTTCGTAGTGGAGGCAGGGGGAAAGGCTGCGTCGTCCATCTTCGGGAGGTCCACCAGCTCAACGTAATGGCAGACTCCGTTTAACCATGTACAGTAATAGTCTTTGGAAACTAGTTCGGAGGGAAGGTTTCAATTTTTTTGTAATGAAACTTTTATTTTCTCAATATAAATTTCAAACTCTAAATGTAAATTTCAAATAAGTCTGAGGACTCTAGTCTGACTAAGGGAATAGTATTGTTTTTTTTTTTTTTTGCTAGTTGCTTTACGTCGCGCCGACACAGATAGGTCTTATGGCGACGATGGGACAGGAAAGGCCTAGGAATGGGAAGGAAGCGGCCGTAGCCTTAATTAAGGTACAGCCCCAGCATTTGCCTAGTGTGAAAATGGGAAACCACGGAAAACCATCTTCAGGGCTGCCGACAGTGGGGTTCGAACCTACTGTCTCCCGAATACTGGATACTGGCAGCACTTAAACGACTGCAGCTATCGAGCTCGGTACTAAGGGAATAGAGAGTGGTACCCTCTTTTATTCCCCTTCAACTTTATACTGAGGTGACTATGTTTTGCTAAAACTTAAACTCATCTCGTAAATGTGTAACTTGAGATTTTCTTTTCATCTAGTCACCTCTGTAGTATAGGCTTAGCCTCTATATTGTCGGGCCATAAGTCCAAATGGGGTTTTATGTTTTCTGTGTGAATTTCAAGTAGTGCAAGAATCCGCCTTCTAACATGTTGATTTTCGACCAGTAACTTTAACCTTTCGTTTTTAATAAAGGCCACGTAGTATGGGTACTTGTAATCCCCATTAAAGTCAACATTTCCTTTTAAGGTACATCAGACTGTTGAGCGTAGAAGACAGTGGCCCTTGTTTGCTTTGTTAAATGTAGGCTGTGCCTTTGATAGGCCTGGAACGTGAACATTTTGGAGAACAGTCTCCTAAAGAGTAATTGTGTTGAGCAAAGACGCCCTTCCTACTGATGTAAAATTTGGAAATCCGTCTCCTTGAGTATGGGTTGAGGGAGCAGCAGTGCTCTTGTTAAAATTTGTAACTAGGGAGCTTCAAGCTCATGTCGTTAGATTGTTGTTATCTGATTATTCTGGTATTGTTACTCAAGCTCACGAGCTAGACCTTGTACCTGACTTTTGTTATTTGCTTAGCAAAGTGTGAAGTTTGAAAAGAAAAAAGAAAAACAAAAAGGAGGAAGAAATATAATTTAAAGTTTTAAATTTTTCTTCCATCTTTTATATATCCACCCATTCATGCCCGCACTTTCTTTCACCTCTGCGTTTCACAGAACCCCGGGACCATAATAACAATAATACTTGTACCGGAGGTACATCAACTCCGTACATTTAAAACGAGCGCCTTTTAGAAGGCCATCTCTAATACGAATTGTGAAACTTCTAGTGGAAGAAATTTGAATGTTCATCGCCAGATGTCTCTACTGTCAACTTATGTGCGCCCTCAGGTGAGAGGATGGACAATTAGTTTTCAAGAGAAATTTTTTAGTCATTAGTTGGTAAAACGGAATTGTTTGTAGATTGTTTTTGGTGTTCTAAAGTTATCAGCACTTCTATCTCTTCCTGCCGGGTTTAAAATTAACCAAAAGGAATTTTTGAAATTTATTTAATCAGCCAATAGAAATTGTGGGTGTGTCAAGGGCTTCGGCCCAGAGAATTCTGGAACCTTCCTCTCCCCTATAAAAGCTGGGGCCTCTTGGGCCATGTTGTCTTATGCTCGCTCCAATCCAGCAGTAGAGTGTGTTAGTGCAGGAGGCAGGGGAGGGCTTGCCTCGTCCATATCTGGAAGGTCCACCAGCTCAAGGTAATGACAGACTTTTATAATCATGTAATAGTGTCAGAAAGCTAACTCGAGGGGAAGGTTTCAACATCTTATTTTAATGTAATCTTTACATGTAACTTGTCAACAAGTCTAAACACCTTAGTCTAACTTAGGGAATAAGGAGTGGGAACTCTCTTTTATTCCCCTTCACCTTGGTTTTGAGGTGACTATGATTTCGTAAACCTTAAAATGTATCTCTTCCTCTTGGTAAGTTAAATGTTCTCTCCATCTAGTTACCTCCGTAGTATAGGTTCAGCCTCTGTAACGTCGGTCCATAAGCCCGCATAGGGTTTTAATGATGTTCATGGGAATTTCAAAGGAGTGCAAGTGTCCGCCTCGTAACATTTTGATTAGCGGCCAATAACTTTAACCTTTTCTTTTTACTAATGCCATGTAGAATAGACACCTATTGCCTCTGTTAAAGTTAACTTCCCTTATTTAATTTCTGATTTAAGTGTAACTTAGACTATTGGGCGGATAAGAGAGTGACTACTGTTTTTTTTTTTTTTTTTTTTTTTTTTTTTTTGTAAAATGTAGATTGTGCCCTTAAGAGGCCTGAATCTTGTAAATTCTGGAGAATAGTCTCCTAGAGAGTAATTGTGTGGAGCAAAGATGCTCTTTCTAATGTTGTAAAATCTGGAGCCCTGTCTCTTTTCTTTAATTAACTGGAGCAATTGTGGTCTTGGGAATGGTGTAACATTTGAGCTATCTATCTCAACTCTTACTGTAGCTGATTTCAAATAATTATTGTTTCTACAGCTGTAGACTTCCTCTTATGTATTTTCAACTATTATGTGTTATTGTTTAATAAAGCTTAAGATCTGAAAAGAAACCAAAATCTAGGAAAGAAATAAAATATCAAATTTTAGAATTCTTTGATCTTTTCTTTATCCACCCATTCATGCCCGCACCTTCTTACGCCTCTTTGTTCCACAGAATCCCCGGAACAGCAATAATAATAATAATAATAATAATAATAATAATAATAATAATAATAATAATAATAATAATAATAATAATAATAATAATAAACCACGCAAAACAATCATTTCAGACTAACAATCTGATTTTACTTTGGAATGTTATTCCTACCCTTGAAACATACAATTTCAATTGCAGAGTGGAAACGCCGCTGAAAGAAAGCACTACCCCAGGTAGCAGCTCGGAAGAGAAATCTACCATTGCGTTATGCAATACATCGGGACCTAGGGTTCTGGGGAGTCCCAAGCTCTGCAATAAGGATGAGTCGGAGCATCCTTGAAATCCGTCCAGATTTAAGTTTAAACAGAAGTTTCTTGCAGGCACTTTGAATGTAAATTCTTTGTTGAAGGTTGCTAAACAGAAGGAATTGGAACTACTTCTAGATAGAAACGAAATTCAAATCTTAGCAGTACAAGAGACGAGATTTTTGGATGAGAATTTGACAGAAACAAAAGATTATCGAATTTTTAAAGGTAAATCCGCGATTAAAATGATGAAAGGAATGCCACTCTTGAGAACAGCCTTTTATATCCATAAAAGATTAGTAGACAATGTAACTTAATTCAAATCCCACTCAGAAGGGATATCTCTTTTAACAATGAACTGCAAAAATAAAAAATAGTTTTATTAACTGTCATGCAACAATAAATGAAAACAACAAAAAGAACCCAAATAAAGTAGAGGAATTTTGGACACTCCCGGATGATGAATTGTCTAAAATTCCAAAATCAAATGTGGTGATATTACATGGAGATTTCAATGCCCACGTATGAAGAGAGAGAATTTAGAGACCAATAGTGGGAGAATATGCCGCACACCAAAGAACAAACATCAATGGAATGAGATTAATTACCATCTGTAAAAGTTTTCAGCTGAAGTTAATGTCAACTTTCTTCAAGAAATTGCCAAGAAAAGCTAAAACATGGACTTCTTCAAATCCATTACTAGGTGAATTTCAACTGGTTAATGTAGTTATTTCCATAAGAAACATGAAGGAAATTATGAATGTCAAGGTAGTAAGAAGCAGATAATTTGATTCCGATCACTACTTGTCTAAAATCAAACTAAAATTCTTACCCTACAGAAATCACAGAAGAGGGGAAAGAATAAACAAATATAACACAAATAGACTTCAAATTACACAAGAAACATTGGAAACATTTCAGGAAGAAATAAAAGTATCTCATCATGGGAAATGGCAAGATTTATCTAAAGAAATAACCAATGCAGTCCAGAAAACATTTGGGCTAGTCAAACCTAAAAAGAAACCTTGGTGGAATCAAATATGTGAAGATGTATTACAAGAGAGAATAAAACAATGGAAAAAGTTTAAATCCTCTGGAAAGACTGAGCACTATGACCAATTCAAACAGCAAAGGAAAGACACTGCTAGAATAATAAGGGGAGTTAAAATAACTTTCGAAAAATCACAACATTGACCTGCAAGACAGCTTTGTTAAAAATAGCTCTCGAAACTGCTACCAGACTTTTAAGAGTCAATTAAAGGGGTATCAAGCGCCTAGCATATGCTTCAAAGATGAAAATGGTAGACTTGTGAAATACTTACGAAGCACTTTGATCAACTTTTAAACTGCCCTGAACCTTACCATAAGTTGGAATTCTCTCAAACAGTCTGGAAGAAGAAATACCACCTACTGTTGAAGAAATTAAGAAGAAATTAACAATCTGAAAAATAGTAAAGCTAGTGGAGAAGCCTCTATAATAGCTGAATTTTTTAAATGGTCTCAGTCAAACATCACCGAAGAGCTGCAGTTAATCTTTGAAGATATTTGGAGAACAGAGAGGATTCCAGAAGAATGGAAAGTGGCTCTAATACACCCAATGCATGAAAAGGTGACAAACAAAACTATAGAGGCATCTCTATTCTGCAAATTGCATACAAGGTATTCTCAAAAATATTGCTGAATAGAGTAGAAACATCACTTGACAAGCAACTGGGTGAGTATCAAGCTGGATTTCGAAAAGGTTGATCGTGTTCAGAACACATATTTAACTTCAAATCCATAATTCACCATAGGATATTACATTCAAAAGACATTGTTGTGACTTTTGTAAATTTTAAAAAGGTCTTTGACTCGGTTGATAGAGAAACCATAGATAAAACAATTCGTGAATTTGGAGTGAAAACTAAATTGGCAAAACTAATACGTGAAACCCTTACTGACACAATTTCAAATGTGAAATTTATGGGTGAGATATCCAAACCTATTAAGATAAATACAGGGGTACGGCAAGGTGGCGGTTTGTCACCCTTTCTATTCAACTGTGTTCTAGAGAAAATTGTAAGAATTTGGAACGTAAAGCTTAAAGAGCATATCGTTTTGCCGGTAACTTTGGGGAGAAAAAACAAAGGCATTGAAATAAATCACCTAGCATTTGCAGACGATTTTGCTATATTGTCAGAAAACCTAACAAGTGCAAGAACACAAATCAATCTCTTGGAATAAATAGCCAACAAGACAGGTTTGAGAATCTCCGTAGAAAAAACAAAATTTAATACAAACATCAAGAATGCTGCTAAATGTTTGGCAACAGATATTGGTCCAGTGGAAAGAGTAACGAAATTCAAATATCTGGGAGAAATAATTCAAGAAAATCTGCAGTAGAAGAAAGAGTACACAAGATGGAAAGAGCATATGGTATCACAAAGAATGTTTTTAACAAAAAGTGTCTATCTAAAAATCTTAAAATAAGGCACTACACTACAGTGATGAAATCGGAATGCTTATATGCAAGTGAATGCCTGGTACTAAACTATAGATTAGATAAACTTGAGGTACTAGAAAGAAGAATAATGAGAAAAATCTTAGGCCCTGTGAAAACAACAGAAGTATGGAAATTAAGATTTAATGATGAAATATACATGAACATATAAAACATAACAGAAACCATAAGAAAAAGGATATTGCCATTTTTCAGACATATTTACAGAATAGATGATTCCAGATTAACAAAAAAGGTTTTCAAGTACCTTTGGGACAAAAAGGCAACAACTAGCTGGATTCGAGAAGTAAAGAAAGATTTAGAAAAAAAATAATATAAGAGAAGAAGAAACTATGGACAGATAAATTTTTAGAAAGAGGGTAGTAATTATAGAAGGGTTCCAAGGAAGGCTGAACAAGAAGCCTGGTGCGAAGTGGCCCGAGGACAGAAGGAAACAGCATAGTGAAAGGATGAAAGAATATTGGAAGGAGTAGAAGAGAAAACAATAAAGAATGAAGAGCTGAATTGAAATTGGCACGTGGTCCTTAGCAGGGCTCATCGGAAATAATAATAATAATAATAATAATAATAATAATAATAATAATAATAATAATAATAATAAATAGATATAGAATACAATAATATCGTAGAGATGGACATTTGATGACTGAGTAACCAGCTTAACGGCCTTCAGCTGTGTGTCAAGCTGATTACTTCAGTCGAGCTGATTACTTCAGACAGTAGAAGCGATATTTCAATGTCGTCAGGCACGAAGCCTCAAGGTGGTAGATTTACTCGAACGTAAAACAACTGTGCGGGACCAAATTACACCACCTTAGTGTCTCTGAAAACTTTAAAAGTAGTTATTAGTATATAAAATCAATAATAGTATTATTTAGTTCACAGAGTTCTGTTTCAATATATTCGAATCACACACAACACAGCACAGTATCAACCACTGTAGAAACACGCAATTATTCAATACATCCTTCTACACACAGTTAGTGTCATGAAGGACGTTCAGCCATAAAACCTGCTCAAGTCCCTTCCCTAGGTCTCACAAACCTAACAACGTTGGGGACAGATTGGTGTAAGAGTTGGGGATATCATACATGTATTCTATATTCTGTGTTCAGGGAACTATGAACATTAAAAGTTTGGCTAGGTCTGGCAAGCTAAATACTGTCGGGGTCGGAAGACTACAAGGGTTGACTAAGAGAGGTCGGTCGGTAGATGCAGAGTGGCCACGGCTTTTCCGTGGCTCTAGGCCTCTGTATTCGGGAAACGGGACAGGACTGGATCTCACGGCTGGCCCCAACCGTCGGCTGTCCTGAGAATGGTTTTCCATTCTCCTGCACTAAGGCGAATGCCGGCACAGTTCCTAGTATAGGTCACAGCCGCGATACCCCTCACCTTCTCCGAACATCTCCTTCACCGAACAAATCTCCCGGCCTGAGAGACGGCGTCACCGTCTAAGAGGCCCGCCTCCCCCTTCAGGGGGAGGAATGACAATAATACAGTAGTAGTATTCTTGCCTTACGTTATTGGTACCAAAGTGGAAAATTACACCTTCTCCTTACCCTCGAAACTCCCTTCTATTTTTCTCAACATCTGCGTTAACCTGATTCCTGGATAACACTGTCTCTACCTTGGTTGATTTTCCACCACATACACACACCCATACGTTTCTTTCGCGCTCGAATTTGGCAGACATACAGCTGGAACCTTCGGTTAAAATATAGGCTACTTACTGTATCTTAAGGGGACCGTGCAAGGAAATCAAATGTTGTGAAGCAAGTCATAGGGAAATGTACGTCTGGAATCCTTAAAAGTAAATACCCTGAATAACGGTTAGTCCGATTAAATAATGGAGTGAGTAAGTGCAGGCCTATTTAAATTTAAATTTCCTAGAAAAATGTTTGTGAAATGTTCCTTCGTAATTCTAATAGTATTCCAGATAAATATACTTTTCTATGTTTTACTATCACACTACCTTTTGAGCGGGCTATGTAGGGCTAACGAAAGAAAATATGAAGAAGTCAGAGGAAAACGAATGTCTGGGACTTTCGAAAGTAAATAACCTGCCTGAACGGTTAGTCCTAAACTCTGGAGCAGAGCAGGTGTATTGAAAATTCAATTTCTCAGAATGAGTCTATAATTATATTAAAAAGTTAAATAAAACATCTTTGGCAAATCCGTCCTTCCGGTTTTTTGGTTTTTTTTTTTTTTTTTTTTTTTTTGCTAGTTGCTTTACGTCGCATTGACACAGATAGGTCTTATGGCGACGATGGGATGGGAAAGGCCTAGGAGTTGGAAGGAAGCGGCCGTGGCCTTAATTAAGGTACAGCTCCATCATTTGCCTGGTGTGAAAATGGGAAATCACGGTAAACCATCTTCAGGGCTGCCGACAGTGGGGCTCGAACCCACGATCTCCCGGATGCAAGCTCACAGCCGCGCGCCTCTATGCGCACGGCCATCCTTCTGTTCCACTGGACTGATTTGCTTCATTTCTGTTTTATTCTTTCCGGAATGACCTGCCGGTGAATCATCAGATATTGACAGGTCTCTAAGTTCAGCCAACTTTGAGTAAACATAAAATCAAAACATTAAATGATCACTTCAATAATTGCAGGCGAAGACTTACTCTACCCGCAATACATTCTGTACTTAGCATGTTCTAAGCGACAAACATTTTAATATTCTGATATATGTAATTTTCATCCTTAATAATGTCATTCCTTGCAGCCATGTTTGATTACTACCTCTCAAGCCTGAGAGTGTACACTTCCTCTGATGATGGAAGAATACTATTACCTGCTAGATACTCTTTGATTCTCTAAACTTTCGCACCTTCGAAATACATTTAACAGATGTCAGAGCGTACCATATAACTTGCATGCTGCTAAGTGAAGAAAGTCAACGTACTAACAGACCCCATCACGACAGACGCCTTGTACATTACCTGGGGATACCTATTGAAGAATAACCTAGCTATGCTAGAAAGAGTGAAAGCCATGTATTTTAAAAATGTTCTCTGCCTCGCAAAAAAAAAAAAAAAAAAAAAAAAAAAAAAAAAAAAAAAAAAAAAAAAAAGCCGCTCGAGACTAACCTATGAGTTCACAAGACAACCATTCTACACTAGTGTCCAAATGTTAAGCATAATCACTAAACGAGGTCATACCGCCTGATAGGAATGTCAGACGGATTATTGAGCAAACGGAAGCTGAATCACAAACCTCATATGTCACACAATTTGTCCAAGAAAACAAAGTCAGAAAGGTTCTAATAGCTAAGGTACACCTTTGACAAAAACTAACAAAACTTGGAAATGTATTCCACAAAAAAATATGCTGTTAATAGGGTGTATGGTTACCCCTAACGGCCACACATGCTTCGCAGCGACGTGGCATGCTCTCTATCAGATGGTCCAAGAGCTCTTGTGGCAGTCGATCCCCTTCCTCCGACAGGGTAATGGTGGAGCCTGATGGGATGCGATTCGTCTTCCCAATGCATCCCAGGCATGTTCTATAGGATTCAGATCCGCAGACCTCACTGGCCAGTCCATCCGATGAATGTCTTTCCCAGCCAGAAATTCATCTACCACCATACTGGCCCCGTTCCACGATGTTCCAGTGGTTGTATCGGCTACTTGGTTCTCTCCAGATTAATGTGCAACGGGAATCTTTCTCCAAACTGAAAGCGGGATTTATCTGTGAAGAGCACATGCCTTCATTCATTCATGGTCCAGTTTCGATGTTGACGGCTCCACAGTAAACGGGCCCGTCTACATGTTGGGGTGAGCGGTACGCACACCACTGGACGTCGGGCAAACAGTCCTGCTGTTCTGAGCCTCCGGTACTGAGTTTGCCGGGAAACGGTAAGCTCTGAGACGGCTGCAAGCTCCGCCGACAATTGTCTTGCAGATGCACTCCGATTTCATCGGGCGGTTAAGGCCAGATATCGGTCCTGCTGTGGGGTGGTTACCCTTGGTCGACCTAGTATTGGCTTACGACTAACATCTCCTGTCTTTGGAAATCGTCTCCAAAGCCTGGAAATGACTCTTTGTGGCACATTCAAGGATACGGCGACTTCGGTCTGTGTCTGGCCTGTTTCCAGGTGGCCGAGTATTCTACCCTGCAAAATGGGGTCCAAATGGCGTCGTTGTGCCATTATATTGTCACGTTCACCACGAGGCACACTATAATAGGGCAAACACAACTGAGGGAGTATGGAGCGCAGGCACTGGCTGTGTTTACCTTGCAGTTACGCCGGTAGTCAAAGCAGGGAACACTCCTTTCCTATACAGAGCGAACACGTAAGGTTGGTAGGTGCATATGTCGTGCGATTTGCGGTCTATTTACTGTTGCCCTGCTTACTCGTACGCTTAACTTTTGGACACTAGTGTATATAGAAGAACTGCGATTAAAAATGCCATTGGTATTAGTGGTATTGGTATTAGTGATCACAAAGCTCTTTTGGTGGTAGTTAAAAATAAATGTGAAAGAAAGATTAAAATTAGGACTATTAGGCAGTACCGTATGCCTGATGAAACGGGCATGAGGGAGTTTTTTAAAAGTAACAATGATCGGTGGAAAACGGTAAATAAAAACGTAATCAGACTCTGGTATGGGTTTAAAGCAATTGTTGAGGAATGTGAAAATAGGTTTGTACCTTTAAAGGTGGTACGAAATGGTAAAGGTCCACTATATTAACAGAGAAGTAAAGCGACTGAGAAGGAGGTGCAAGTTAGAAACAAATAGATTTAGAAATAGTTGTGGAAGTAAGAATAAATTGAAGGAACTTACTAGGAAATTGAATCTAGCAAAGAAGTCAGCGAAGGATAACATGATGGCAAGAATAATTGGCGGTCATACAAATTTTAGTGAAAAGTGGAAGAGTATGTATAGGTACTTCAAGGCAGAAACAGTTTCCAAGCAGAATATCCCAGGAACCATCAATGAACAAGGGGAGTGTGTATGCGAGGATCTTCAAAAGGCAGAAGTATTCAGTCAGCAGTATGTAAAGATTGTTGGTTATAAGGATAATGTCCAGATAGAGGAGGTGACTAATACTAAAGAAGTATTAAAATTTACCTATGATATTAATGACATTTATAGTAAGATACAAAAGTTGAAAACTAGAAAAGCAGCTGGAATTGATAAAGTTTCGAGGGATATACTATAGGCAATGGGTTGGGATATCTGAAGTAGTTATTTGATTTTATTGTTGGCATGAAGGAGCTATTCCAAAGGAATGGATAGTTGCTATACTAGCCCCTATGTTGAAGTAAAGGGTGATAGACATAAAGCTAAAAATTACAGGCCAGTCGGTAAGCTTTGGGAAAGCATTCTTTCTGGTTATATTAGACATGTTTGCGAAATTAATAACTGGTTTGACAGAAGGCAGTTTGGATTCAGGAAAGATTATTCCACTGAAGTTCAACTTGTAGGATTCCAGAAAGATATAGCAGATATCCTGGATTCAGGAGGTCAATTGGACTGTATCGCGATTGACCTATCTAAGGCATTTGATAGTGTCGATCAAGGGAGACTACTGGCAAAAATGAGTGCAATTGGACTTGATAAAAGAGTGAATGAATGGGTGGCTATGATCCTGGAAAACAGGACTCAGAGAATTAGATTAGGCGAAGCTTTATCTGTCCCTGTAATAATTAAGATGGGAATTCATCAAGGTAGCATTTTTGGACCTTCATGTTTTCTTATATATATATATCAATGATATGTGTAAAGAAGTGTAACCAGAGATAAGGCTTTTGCAGATGAAGTTATTCTGTGTAGAGAAATAAATACGTTACAAGATTGTGAGCAACTAAAAATGACCTCGATAAAGTTGTGAGATGGACAGTAGGCAATGGTATAAGGATAAACGGGGCTAAAAGTCAGGTTGTGAGTTTCACAAATAGGAAAAGTCCTCTCAGTTTTAATTACTGCGTTTATGGATTGAAAGTACCCTTTGGGGATCATTGTTAGAACCTAGGTCTCAATATAGAAAGATCTTCATTGGGGTAATCACATAAATATGACTGAAAATAAAGGTTACAGATCTATGCACATGGTTATAAGGGTATTTAGAGGTTGTAGTAAGAATGTAAAGGAGAGGGCATGTAAGTGTCTGGTAAGACCCCAACTATATGGTTCCGGTGTATGGGATCCTCACCAGGATTACTTGATTCAAGAACTGGAAAAAATCAAAAGAAGAGCAGCTCGATTTGTTCTCGGCGATTTCCGACAAAAGAGTAGCGTTACAAAAATGTTGCAAATTTTGGGCTGGGAAGACTTTGAAGAAAGGGGACGAGCTGCTCGACTATGTGGTATGTTCCGAGCTGTCAGTGGAGAGATGGCGTGGAATGATATCAGAAGTTTGAGTGGTGTCTTTGAAAGTAGGAAAGATCACAATGTGAAGATAAAGTTGTAATTCAAGAGGACAATTTGGGGAAAATATTCGTTTGTAGGAAGGGGAGTTAGAGACTGGAATAACTTACCACGGGAGAGCTTTAATAAATTTCCAATTTCTTTGCAATCATTTAAGAAAAGGCTAGGTAAACAACAGATAGGGAATCTGCCACCTGGACGACTGCCCTAAATCCGGATCAGTAGTGACTGATTGTGACTGATTGGCTTCTACAATACAATGTCCAGCTTTACACCAAGAACCGGAGGATAAAAAAGCGAATATATGGCTCGATTTTTACCAAACATATGACATGATGGCGTCAGAATGGATGAATGCTGACTACGAACTGCGCCATACAATAACGCGCTTCTTATTAATTGTTCATAAAACAATTGAAAAGGGCAGGCAAAACAACATGACGACAGGCTAATCATCTGACCTATTTATAATGAATGCTTCGGAGCAGCGCGCGACCTCTAGTTTTATATGAATTTTCTTCGCAACTCTAATGATTTCCTAGAAAATCATGTTTATCTCCGTAAATAAATAATTTTGGAATGGTATTTTATTTTATTTTTACGTCGCACTGACACAGATAGGTCTTATGGCGACGATGGTACTGGAGAGGGCTGGAAGTGGGAAGGAAGCGGCCGTGGCCTTATTAAGGTACAGCCCCAGCATTTGCCTGGTGTGAAAATGGGAAATCACGGAAGGAATGGTATTTTCGAGCTTTGTTGAATTGAATAATATACTTAAAATACCTTGCAGAAAGAAGATATCAACGTGAAAAATATGTATTCTTCAGGCTATTCATAGAATCAACCAGGCAAAATAATCAAATAACCAATGAATAATCTAACAAAACTAACAAATTAGCAACTTAACTTACGTAAACGCATAACAACTGACCAGGAAAGCAAACAAGCAAATGGCAAATACCCCGACAATCATTCAACAGAAGAGGACAGAGAAAATTATAAAATACTGCAATCACTATTTTTCAAAATTATACCCAGGCTCACACTTCAGGGCAGAATTAAGTGAGCGCCCACTGATATAATGCTGAAACTCACCATAACATTTCTCACAGTATCTATTATAACATGAAAGATAGAAATGCATCAGTTTTACCATGTCAAGTCAAAGCCCTTCTAATTCTAATGGATTGCAATTTATAGTATTTCGACTTCTAGTTTCTTGTAAGGATTTTTTTGAATATGAGAAATTTTTCAAGGTCTTACTGAAACATGTCGTCATGTTGGTACACATTGCTCCTAAACTATTGTATCTAGAGATATGAAATTTTGCACACTAATGTATGATTGTACTTCGATACTAAAACTCTAGAATTTTTAATGCTGCTTCTAAATTGTGTTTGTTATAAACCTTTCTCTGTTGCTAAAAGTTACATATTTTAAAATTAAATTTTAATTTATAACTGAAGACATAAATATTTATCAAATGTTAACATTCTAGAGTTTCAAGACTTTTATGCATCTATGAATGTGTGGTGATAATTTGGAAGCAGTGGTACCAATACTTCAGTAGTAATGTGTACCAATGTGACGACATGTTTTAATAAGACCGTGAAACATTTCTCATATTAAAAAATTCCTTACAAAAAACTAGAAGTCTAAATACTATAAATTACAATCCATTAGAATCACAAGGCTTTGACTTAATATGGTAAAATTGGTGCATTTCCATCATTCGTGTTATAATAGATATTATGAGAAATGTTATGGTAAGTTTCAGCATTCTTTCAGTGGGCGCTCACGTCCTTCTGTCCTTCAGATGCAGAAAGCAACTGCATTCTAAATTCTGAAATGGCATCGACAACCTTGCACCCTATTAATGAGGGCTTAGCTCGGACGGTAGAGCTCTGGCCTTCTGAGCCCATTTTGGCAGGTTCGATCCTGGCTCCGTCCGGTGGTCAAGGTGTTCAAATACGTCAGCCTAAGGTCAGTAGATTTACTGGTACGTGAAATAACTCCTATGGGACAAAATGCCGGCACCTCGGCGTCTCCGTAAACCGTAAAATTAGTTAGTAGGACGTAAAAACCAGTAATATTATTGAATTTTAATTAGGGTTTACCGCAACTGGCCTTTGTTCACCGTTACTACTTATCAAGACGACTAGGAATGGGGTGGGGGAGAGGGCCTTTATGACTCCTTGGAAACAGCTAAACCTTCATAAGTCCAAAACTATATCTTCCCTTCTCATCGTTGACATAACTTTCAGAATTAAGTACTACGTTAAACAGGTAAAAAAAAAAAAAACAATACAATTGGCTTTACATCGAAAAGACACAGACAGGTCTTATGGCGACGATGTAATATGAAAGGGCTAGGAGTGGGAAGGAAGTGGCCGTAGACTTAATTAAGGTACAGCCCCAGCATTTGCTTGCTGTAAAAATGGGAAACAACGGAAAATCATTTTAGGGCTACCGACAGTGGGGTTCGAACCTACTATCTCCATAACGCAAGCTCACAGCTGAGTGCCCCTAACCGCACGGCTAACTCACTAGGTGGTAATAAAACAGCTAATTAAAATATCCAAAAATCTTTGTGAAAGAAAGTAATTAGAATGCTTGTAGAATCAAATAATTGATTTATTTAATGTCTTTTCTACTTGCATACCAACTGTCGGATCTTCTGTCCCATACGACTCTTGCTGGAAATGTAGCATTTAAACATTCTCAAATTTCAGCGACCCCAGCTGGAATCGAAATCGCTACCTTGGAAACAGAGTAATCTATTGCACTCCCGAGGTCACCAGATTGTTTACAAAATTTTGTGTAGTAATATACAGAAATTCTCTTCACAGACTAGCACGCAAGATTCATATAAATTATTAACACAAATGCCAATAACATTTCAGAATGTTTCCTGGCTAAATCGAGAATTTAGCCGTATTGGTACGCCTTGGTATGGATTTGTCCAGCATTACGATAACAAGTCCGCCTCTGTGGTGTAGTGGTTAGCGTGATTAGCTGCCACCCCCGGAGGCCCGGGTTCGATTCCCGGCTCTGCCACGAAATTTGAAAAGTGGTACGAGGGCTGGAACGGGGTCCACTCAGCCTCGGGAGGTCAACTGAGTAGAGGTGGGTTCGATTCCCACCTCAGCCATCCTCGAAGTGGTTTTCCGTGGTTTCCCACTTCTCCTCCAGGCGAATGCCGGGATGGTACCTAACTTAAGGCCACGGCCGCTTCCTTCCCTCTTCCTTGCCTATCCCTTCCAATCTTCCCATCCCCCACCAAGGCCCCTGTTCAGCATAGCAGGTGAGGCCGCCTGGGCGAGGTACTGGTCATACTCCCCAGTTGTATCCTCCGACCAAGAGTCTGACGCTCCAGGACACTGCCCTTGAGGCGGTAGAGGTGGGATCCCTCGCGAAGTCCGAGGGAAAAACCGAACCTGGAGGGTAAACAGATGATGATGATGATGATTACGATAACATGTCTGCATTCCTACGAATCTACGACTCACTATGTATAAACCCAGGACAGTGGTTCGGTACATTGTCATAAACAACCTGTCTTATAGTGTGTGTGTGTGTGTGTGTGTGTGTGTTTTTTTTTCTACTGAGTAAGCTCCCTGTGTGGATCAGTGGAAGAGCGTCAGCCTCTATATCCTAAGACTGCGAGTTCGGCTCCAGCAAAGAAAACCGGATTTTGAAGAGAGAAAAGCATCCATTCTGTATTCCTAATTCATAATGTAGGCATGCATAAGTTCTTTAATGAAACATTTGATATTTTACCCGAAAAAAATTAATTAAATATCCGCCATTGATCACCCAACAGAGTTTCGGTTTCTCTGTCACCTAGTGGAGGGGTTGTAGTAGGGATGAAAATGCGAGGGCATACAAGTCTCTGGTAAGACCCCAACTAGAGTATGGTTCCAGTCTATGGGACCCTTACCAGGATTACTTGATTCAAGAACTGGAAAAAGTCCAAAGAGAAGCAGCTCGATTTGTTCTGGGTGATTTCCGACAAAAGAGTAGCGTTACAAAAATGTTACAAAGTTTGGGTTGGGAAGAAGGAGAAAAAAAGACGAGCTGCTCGACTAAGTGGTATGTTCCGAGCTGTCAGCGGAGAGATGACGTGGAATGACAGTAGACGAATAAGTTTGAGTGGTGTCTTTAAAGTAGGAAATATCACAATATGAAGATAAAGTTGGAATTCAAGAGGACAAATTGGGGCAAATATTCGTTCATAGGAAGGGGAGTTAGGGATTGGAATAACTTACCAAGGGAGCTGTTCAATAAATTTCCAATTTCCTTGAAATCATTCAAGAAAAGGCTAGGAAAATAGACAGGGAATCTGCCACCTCGGCGACTGCCCTAAATGAGCCGGAGTTTACGTACGGTAGGGTGGCCAGTTCCTTTCCGCTCCTCCATTCCCTTACCCCCACCAACAGCGCGTGGCAACCCATCCAAGTTTTGACCACGGCCAATGTTGCTTAATTTCGGAGATCGCACGGGATCCGATGTTTCAACACGGCTACGGCCGTTGTCTAGTTGCCTACACGATGACCAAAAAAAAAAAATCAACTCTTGAATTAAATTTATCAAACGAATGACAGTATGTTGAGTGCTCAGCCCGGAGACTGGTTTGACCTCAGTAGCTCCGCCATCGGCCGTCATAAATGGTCCAGACGTCACTGAAGATGTGTACTAAGGAAATGAGGAGTGAGGTAGTTTCCCGTTGCTTTCCTCACTGAGCCAGAAGTTCCTGTTACATATGAGTCTGCCAAGCCCATGAAATGCCCGCATCAACCGACCCTATGAACAACGTTTTCACACCGTTCATAACAGGGACTGTCTGCATAAGGAATGGCATTACTAGCATCGCTCATACCTCGGTCACTTTCATGATGAGACTGAGACAGGACAATGAAAGTAACAAATTTGTTCTAGTCCATACCAGAAGACATAGTGCAGTGTAAACATTAGGTCTTACCAGCAAGGACATACTAATGGCAGTCGCCTCTCAATTGTGAAAGTTCATCTCGAAAGCACAACCAGAAATACAATCCTTCACTCTTCCAAGTAATATTATAAATGTCGCTAGTGGTTTTACGTCGCATTGACACAGATAGTTCTTATGGCAACGATGGGATATGAAAGGCGTAGGAGTTGGAAGGAAGCAGCCGTAGCCTTAATTAAGGTATAGCCCTAGCATTTTCCTGGTATGAAAATGGGAAACCACGGAAAACCATATTCAGGGCTGCCGATAGTGGGATTCAAACCCACTATCTCACGGATGCATGCACAAAGCCGCGCGCCCCTAATCGCATGGCCAACTCGCCCGGTTATAGATATCGAAAGCCTGCCAGATTGTATAAGGATTTTCACTGACTTCTTCCCACTGTCCAGTTCACTGTAGTTCTAGTCTGGACTCGGTCACGAACATGAGGCTGACTTGAAGAACTCGAACGAGCTACATCTCAGTCTCAAATAACAAATACTCTGAGTAGAGAAGTGTATCTTACCGAGCAAGTGGCGGCGCGGTTTGAGTCACGTGGCTATCAGCTTACATTCGGGAGATGGTGGGTTCGAATCCTACTGTCGACAGCCCTGAAAATGGTGATCCGTGGTTTCGTATTTTCACACCAGATAAATGCTGGGGCTGTACCTTATTTAAGGCCATGGCCGCTACGTCCCCACTTCAAGCCCTTTCCTATCCTATTGTCGCAATAAGACCTATTTGTTCGGTGCGATGTACAGCAGATTGTAAAAATAAAAAATATAAACCTATCTTGTTCACTTGATCATTAATCTCCGAGGCTCTTAAAATAAGGAGAATCCTGGGGTGGTAATAATAACATACATGCTACAGACGTTTAATTCCCAATCCTAGCCCAAATAAATACAAACACATGTGAATACGAACACTACTTTGACACAGGTTACCTGCCAAGGTTTCGAACACACTGAGTAAATAGTGTCGTTAACGATGAATGGAAGCTGACATTCTTTCGTGTAAGGGTGAGATAAAATTGAGAATCCTAACATTTGATCTAAATTTGTAGGATAGCTGAATTTCACCTACCGAGCTCGATAGCTGCAGTGCGGCCAGTATCCAGTATTCGGGAGATAGTAGGTTCGAACCCCACTGTCGGCGGCCCTGAAAATGGTTTTCCGTGGTTTCCCATTTTCATACCAGGCAAATGCTGGGGCTGTACCTTAATTAAGGCCACGGCCCAGCCCCTCCCTGACCCATCGTCGCCATAAAAACCTATCTGTGTCGGTGCGACGTAAAGCAACTAGGAAAAAAAAAACAAAAAAAATCACCTGAGGAACAAAGTTCAAAAACTACGTCCTTCCCACGACACGACACGACACTTGATGCTACACTAAATCACAAATCACTGAATACTTTTCTTGTTTATTATTTGCGTGTAAAGCACTAATTAGAAAGTCTATATAATTTTATACAAGTTCCTTACTTCAAAAAGTATCCCAAAGTGCTGACATAATCCACTAACTAGAAGGGACAAAATATTTCGGAGGGTCGTATTCCTCCGTCTTACCTGTTTCCGCTACGCACCGGTCTTGGTTCGCGACTGTGCTGCACAGATCGTCATCTGAGACTGCCTTGCGAGAGTGATGAATTAGCTTTCCTTGACGCTGTTGCGACATTGGCGCTTACAATGTGCTGAATTCGTATTACTACAGCCTCCTCCTAACCTGATGTATAACACTGATCCAGTTCCCATCCTGTACCCTTGAAACCCACCCTTATTGCCCTGGCCTTTCTCAGCACCGTAGCTCAAAGACTGGGAGGCTGCATTCTTCGGATATTCGAAGTTCGAATTTCAGCGCTGACAATGACTGTCCTATTGGCACTGTATCCCTTGCAGCTAGGTAATCTACATCCTTGTCAGGTAAATATACCCCTGTGAGTGGTGACATGGAATACATCTACTGTTGTTGCTGTTGGGTAATTATGTTTTTATTTTACTTTATTATCACACTACTGTAAGTAACCATTGCCACGCGGATATTTTCCAATTGCGATGTATTTGTTAATAATAATAATAATAATAATAATAATAATAATAATAATAATAATAATAATAATAATAATAATAATATATTTCCTGCCTGTCGTAAGAGGCGACTGAAAGTAATGAATTTTCAGGAGGTCTTTATTTGGTTGCGTGGACTGGCGACCACGGGGCCCTTAACTGATACTGACATTGATCGAGCGAGTTGGTTACGCTGTTCGGGTTATGTAACTGTGAGCCTGTATTTAAGAGACTGACGGTTCGAATCCTTTCTTCGTTAGCACTGATGATGATTTTCCGTCGTTTACCATTTTTACACCAGGTAAATGTTGTCCCTGTACCTTCATCTAGGTTACGGCTGTTATCTTTTTAATTCTAGCCCTGTCGAAAACCTTCGATGTGTTAGTGAAACGTCAAACCACTATCAAGAAAGGAAAGTCTGACGTTACTTCCACTTAATTGTGCCAGACTCCTTACTTTCATCTTTCCTGCCGATCTCATTTGGTCAAATAGTCCTCTTCCAAACACTACAGTATTATGTTTTCGAGGTCAAGGTAGCCTTCATGGCTCTTCCCTTTCTTTTTTCGAGACCTTAATTCTTAGTTTATTTAATTTTTTCATTTACAAGTGGCTTTACGTCGCACCGACACCGATAGGTCTTATGGCGATGATGGGTTAGGAAAGGCCTAGGAGTGGGAAGGAAGTGGCCGTGGCCTTAATTAACCCCGCTGTCGGCAACCCCGAAAATAGTTTTCGGTGGTTTCCCATTTTCACACCAGACAAATGCTAGGGCTGTACCTTAATTAAAGCCACGCCCGCTTTCTTCGCACTTCTATCCCTTTCCTATCCCATCATCGTCGTAAGACTTATCTGTGTCGGTGCGCCGTAAAGGCAGTTATCTTTGTCCCCCTTCTTATTACAGTTAAACAATAATCACCACCACCACCTTCACTGACACAACCATACCAGGTAGATGCCAGACTCAGTATTTGATTCTTCTTTCATTGTAGACCACGTCTACTTATTAACAGTAGGCCTATCTACGGTGTCAGATGTTTCAACCACATTATTGAGAGGTATTATCGGTAGCACGGGTAAAACTGAACCAGAAAACGCATTGATTATTGAATGTCAATGTTACCTGCTGTATAAGCTTACGAATGAAAAATACTATAATGTTACCTTACTCAATTCAAAGTCCAGTTATGTATAGTCACTCAAACGCAATAGTGACTGAATGGTATTGTATTGTATGTTGCTCGTATTTATTGTATCAGACTTAATTTGAATTATTATTAAAATATAATTAATTTCCCATGTATATACCCGTACAAAATATGGGTATACTGAAAACAAACATTATCTGTATTGAGATACAATTTTTTCCGACAAAAGTGCACCTGCGAAGAACTCATACACTGCCATGTGCTTTCATCTGGTAGTGGGTTCGAACCCCACTGTCGGAGCCCTGAAGATGGTTTTCCGAGGTTTCTTCCCTATCTCATCGTCGCCATACCACCTATCTGTGTCGGTGTGACGTAAAGCAACTTGTAAAAAACCTGTCAGGTGCTCATTTTTAGAGCGCCTGTACAGTTCCACGGATGCCACAATTAGCATAGCGTATCACAAAATGTCGACACTCGGGGTAGATCCCCCTGTGGGTGAGGGCGGTAGAATAACACCCACGGTATCCCCTGCCTGTCGTAAGAGGAGACTAAAAGGGGCCGCAGGGGCTCTGAACTCTGGAGTGACCACGGGGCCCTTAGCTGAATCCTGACATTGCTTCCACTTACTTGTGCCAGGCTCCTCACTTTCATCTATCCTATCCGACCTCTCTTGGTCAACTCTTGTTCTTTTCCGACCCCGACGCTATTAGGTTTGCGAGTCTTTCATTTTCACGCCTTTCGTGGCCCTTGTCTTCCTTTGACCGATATCTTCATTTTTTGAAGTGTCGGATCCATTCCAATTTTCCCTCTGATTAGTGTTATATAGAGGATGGTTGCCTAGTTGTACTTTCTCTTAAAACAATAATCACCACCACCACTCGGGGTACATGAAGCATGGCCTAAATATTTGATGTAGTGACGTAGAAGGATGAAGGCTGCTTGATCACTATGCTAGGAAGGTATTGCAACCTTTAGGAAGTAGCCAATGTATGTATGTATGTATGTATGTATGTATGTATGTATGTATGTATGTATGTATGTATGTATTGTAACCGTTCGTCACCATGCCATAGGCATGTTAGGAGATTTAGTCAATTATATATGCCATTTTCTCCAACATTCTGCGACATATAATGTAGTAATTAGCAGTCTACATGCCGAACCGGGGTGGGATTTGCGATACGCCAGTCCGAAGGGAGCAGTTTTCTGCGCTGTGACGAGAAAATGATAGCGCATTACTGCTGAACCTTGAAATCGCTCTCTCTTTTCGTGCGAGCGAGAAGGAGAGATGACGCTACGCGTGGAAATGCAGGTTGTCGGAGAGTGGGCTGAATTAAGGTGTGTTAACCCCCAAGAAATAAATATCCTTTACTAATTCAACACCGCATTCATTGGTGCCACTTCACCATAATTAACTAGAAAGAGAAAGAAGAAGAACACCTTCATCTGAGATAATTTCTGGAAATTTATGAGTCAAGTCTCATTCGACCCGATGTGTTTAATGCTAATTGTTGATGCATATAAATGCAATACTTAAATAGTGGATCGGTAATGACGCCAGTCGTGCAGTAGTACGCAGATTAAAGATGACTGCTGAAGTCTGACAACGTGTGGAAAAAAGTGGGAGGTCTTGCGTGATGAACCATGACGCGTGAATTTCTAAAAGGACGCTTTTGAGATTGTGAATGACCCACTGATCGCTTTGGTTTTATATGAGATAGAAAGTAGGGGTCACGAGCTATATTTGATTGTTTTCACGTCGCTGAAAGATTCCATTTACCGGAGCTTCATTTCGCTCAGGGGCGTGGTTTACCTCCCCTCCGACCAATCAGTCCGGATGCTATAAGTAGAACCTGGACTTAGATACAGTATCCCATTGTAATTTGTGTAGCCGCAGTACTCACACGTTAGGAGTGAAATTGGATATCAGTGTATGAAGTGTTGTGTCAAGGAAGAAAAACACATCAGTGCGATGTAAAATATCGCGAAATAAGCCGTGTGGTACAAGATAATGTACAGTGGTGATGAATAGAAGACGTATCTCAACATTTAATCTTTTAAATATCAACGACAGTCAGTTGCGGCTCATGATGCAATCATTAGTGTAAGGGCAAACGCATTAGGTTGTTTAGAGGTAGTGAGACAGCTAATTACGTTCAGTAATTAATAGTGATCGATCTAAAGTATTTTAAGAGTGACTGACATTCAGTAAAATTAAAGAACTATTGCTGATAAAATTAGCGTTTGCATACTCCATGGACACTCGTGGTGATAGACTGTGTGATTAATGGGGAAATGAATGGTGATTTATACAAACTTGCCACCATTTTCATTCATCTATTTAAAGTTATTAGTGGATCTTATCACCAATAGATTCTTTGAAAGCACATAAACAGTGTTTAGTAACTGATTTCTCATTTTTGCCTGTATGTTCGTGAGTGATCATCGAACCTGAGGACTTAAGCCTACGAGAATCGCGCCTAAGAGCCTGCAGTCATTTCTACAGGGGACGTCTAGAGACTCCACTAAGAAGACCACAGTTCGAGACATGGATCGTGTTAGGATGAAGAGGAACCAAGGACTATCAAAGAGAAGAGCACTCATCATGGTAGTGTAAAATCTCAAGTGTACCTCGAGATGACAGCAAACCATACCCAGCATTCGATAAGTACATTTAATTTGAATACATTAAACCACGAGATTTTTGCATGCCAGTAGCAATTTTTATTTTGTAAATATTAAAAGGTTATAATTAATAATATTAAGTGTAGGGAACACTATACGCGTGTGACTGGGAAAAGATTATTTATTATTTTAATTAGGGTTTCTTGATTATTCAAGAATAATCATTGATATTTAGCAGGCTTATTTGCATGAATTAGTATATAGATTCCATAAATTCTCAGTGCATATGAAGCACATATTTTGAGAAGAATAGCGCTTTAGCTAAATTTATAATTTCTTCGTATTGTTACTATGTGGTAAAGATTTTCATAGTAATTTGAATATAAACTATATGTTTGATTCAAGGTGATTCAGGTATTTATAAATCCCATATAATAATAAATGATCATTGTAGATGTCCAAACCGAGGTAATATGTGAATTACGTAGATACGCGTGTGAAATTGAATTAATTAGATTGAGAATGGAGTCTTCTCTGTAAATTAATAGAACGGATTTGAGATGCAGTGGTATGATGTGGAAGGTGAAGCTTGTGAGATGTTTGAGATGTTGGAATGATAAAGGATTATAATAATTATGGCTGTTTTGATATATTGAATTAGGCTGAATATATAGCCAGATAATGAATAGGAAGAAGTGTTGGCTCTCAAATGAATGCGTACTTGAGAACGAGCCGAGATGATATAAAGGAAAAAGAAAGAAATAAAGAAGGAAAGAAAGAAAGAAAGAAAGAAATAAGGAGTACAATGTGATTTTTTTACCGCAGAGCTGGACACACAGCTATTGTCATGATTGGCGGATTTATGACTAAGGACTTGTAGGGTCTGAGGGAGATTGTGTTGTTTCCAACAAGCTTAGCGTTTCACTGCAAGATTCCTTTCATTTCCTAGTGCAGTATCGATTCCATTCTAATGATACGTTATGAGTAACGTGGATAATTTCATGATTTTGCAAAGGGTGGACCCCTCCGCAGTTTTATGCATTAAATTAGCTCGTGATAGGAGTTCCAGATTTTTACCTCGGAAGCTGAAGAACTTGAGTTCAACTCATGTGGGGACCATGGATCTAACCTGATACTATGGCTTGATTGAGCCATATCTTCAAGATGTATTGTGTGATATATATGTTTGATATTTTTCTATGTAATGTGTTTACGTGTTTTATTATTCCCAACGTGTTTTATGGTGATGGGTTCGATACCAGCGTTAGTTGATTTTACTTTGAATATAATTTGTTAGGTCAACCCAGGATACGCGTATGTGTTCAGTGTAATATATAATTGTCGTGGTCAAATAAACCCTGTGTTTGATATACGGCGATGCAATCTCGTGTGCAAAAGTGGATGTACTTGTGGAATGCATACATTCCACAACCATGATGATTAATGATAGTTAACAAGATATATGCCATTTAGTATCCATTTTTGATCAGCTTATTAAAGTAATAGATGCCATTTAGTATCACTGTTATAGATAAATAAATCCATGTATCAGTGCGTATTAGTCAAATGATTTAAGGTATGCCAAGCAAGAACTACAACTGTGAATAAACTAAAAGGACGTTAAGGCATACTATATATAATTATTGCTTCTGTCTTGATTATTTCTTTCTTTATGTGTTGTAATATGGCATCATCTTGTGTGATTTTATCAGTATAATAAAATGTTTAGCACATATATTTCAACGAAGATTCTTCTCATTTAATAACATTAGTGTATTCCTCTCACATCATAGAGAACCCTACTTTCGTTATATTTTATGTAGTGCCTACTTTCTTTTCCGAACATTCCACTGCCCGTATGCTTTGTGAGCTCTAGCCGTTGACGCAATGAAAGTAGGGAGGACGAGACTTCAAGCCTGGGAAATGACTTCTGAAGGTTCTCATCCAACAATTCCATCTAAACATCTATTTGTGAAACCGAATTATGTAATAGTTGACCTAATATGCCCGGGATGGGTACAGTATGTATGTATGTATGTATGTATGTATGTATGTATGTATGTATGTATGTATGTATGTATGTATGTATGTATGTATGTATGTATGTATGTATGTATGTATGTATGTATGTATGTATGTATGTATGTATGTATGTATGTATGTATGTATGTATGTATGTTTTCACTTTTACATTTGTTTTACGTCGCACCGACACACTCATTACGTGATATTATATCAGTAGCCCAGAGTCAAAGAAGCGTAACTCTAATTCCATTTTGTTTTATTGTTTATTATTGATTCTGTTACATCTAACTGTGGTCTTTTACATGCAGTGAGTAGCAAATCCAAAGAATTTTAACAACAAAGTTTCCTAAAGTCAAAAAAGTAGTAACTCCGCATCCTCATAGAGCCAAATTGTAATGAATGCCACTTGATTCTGTCTGATCCTAAGATGTGAGTACAAGGAAGCTTTTAACTCCACATTGGTGTGAGTTACTTCCTTTGGCTCCCAGTATGGAACACTGTGTTGCAATTAAGTCCATTGTCAGATAGGATTGTGCTCTGTACACAATATTGTTCAAACAGTGCAATATTGCTCTCCACAAAAGCATAATGCTTTGTTGCCCTGTTATATTTTCTTGTGTAGATTCCAGACTAGAAGATATTTTCCCAGACTGAGTTTGTGTTGTTGGAAGCAATATTTTGGACTGCATAAAACTGGCAGCAGTAAATTTAAAAGCAGAGGGGAGCTAATGGTAGAGTTAGCTCTATCAGTTGATGTGGACAGTCAAAATGCAGAAGAAAATACAGTTGTGAAAGGAGGAATATACGTTCAAAGACATGAACTTTTCCCTTACGGTAATACATTTGTTTTACAAATATACTTTATAATAGATCGAAAGAAAAGTAAGTTTTGCCTATCCTTTTAACTAACAAATTTCAACCGATGGATGCTGCTGTGTATCATTTTATGATACAATTTAATATTGTAATCTGATAACTATTCCGAACCATTTTATCCAATTTGTAGGCGCTTGACCCACAATGATCTCGGAGCGTTACTGAAGAACTCCCCATGCTTCTGAACTACGAGACGGTGTCTGCTTTTGATGATTCCTTATGTCCACATGAAAATCAAAACACAGGTATACAAATTAAAACGATAATCACATGTGCAATACATACCATATTTCTTCAGTGGTGTGGCTGCAAGTTAAGAAAAATGAACTGGGGAAATTAGAATACATTCTGATTTCGGCAAAGAGGTTACGAAAGTCGACCTGAGGTGATGCAAAATAAAACGTACTGTGCTTCCTAGTCAACTACCCATCTTGCGCACTGAGAGGAAGTGTATCAGCAGTGCTAATTATAGTGATACCAGGCGAGTTGGCCGTGCGGTTAGGGGCGCGCGGCTGTGAGCTTGCATCCGGGAGATAGTGGGTTCGAATCCCACTGTCGGCAGACCTGAAGATGGTTTTCCGAGTTTTCCTATTTTCACACCAGGCAAATGCTGGGGCTGTACCTTAATTAAGACCACGGCCGCTTCCTTTCCTATCCCATTGCCGCCATAAGACCTATCTGTGTCGGTGCGACGTAAAGCCAGCAGCAAAAAAAATTATAGTTATCTCATGGCGATGATGCCATAGATAGCAGAGTACAGACCATACTTAATGCAGCTCCTCATGAACAAGATTACCCTGATTCTCAATGATTTAGACAGACGATAAGTAGGATTATGTTGATTGTGTGAATAATGGTGAGCCTAATGACTTTTCGGTGTTTCCTTGAGATTATGGGGATGTTCCAATTTCGTATTTACCTGAAACAAGAAACCATCCAGATGTATATCTGTAATAACTGTAGCTTACTTATAATTTTGACATTTTATTATTATTAATTACATCTACTTATGTTCTGGTTACTTTTAAATGCCCCCCCCCCCCCCACAAAAGCAAAACAAAGTCATCTCCGTACAAGCCATGAGTCCCTTGGAGAGGTGGAAGGTAAAGGCTTCCACTAGCCGTAACCTCGGCACTTCATGGGGTAGAGTGGTTAGCTCTACGCCCGGCCGCCTTTTCCCCCCAGGAATTAACCTGGTACTCATTTTTGGTGTAGGCTGAGTGAACCTCAGGGCCATGTGTACCTCCAGAAGTGGAAATCTCGTTTTTTAAATTTTACGACTTCCTGACGCGAATTCGAACCCACGTCCTTCTGGGCGAACAGAGCACGCCTCTACCGCCTCGGCCAGGAGTCCCTAAATGTTTCACAAGTGTATTTAAACATCTGTGTGTTTGGATACCATTCCATGGAGTTACGTTCATATGATTCGGAGAAAAATGCAACATAAAATGAAATTCTCTTAGGGCCAAACTGTCGTAAGTCACTTTTCTCATTATATTGACATTGAACAAATATAATTGTAATGATCAACAAAGCTGACGACATCATAAAGCATGTCAATCAAAAGTTTTATAATAATCCAACTAATCCGTTAAGAGATTATTGCTGGAAATGTCAGCAAAATGTTGTTTTCTCACTCTCGTGCAAAGTTAATTGTTTGGCGCTTGCGTTTGTTTGGCTCTGGGATACAGAAAGTACAGATATATATTGGTATGTATGGTACGGGTACGTAGTACGGGTTATGTATCTTTGAGCTTGCAACAATATTTAGAACCGTACACTCGGCAGTCTTGATGATGGTTCTTCTTGATTTACCGATTTCACATCAGGCAGTTATTGGAATTCTACCTTAACTAATTAGGCCACGAAGGATAAAACTTTCTGATATGTATATACTTCTGTTAGCGGGTTAACGTTGCACTAACGCAGTTAGTTCTTCGACAACGTTGGCAAAGGAAAGGGCCAGAAGTGGGAAACTACCGGGGGTTAAATTCGTTAAGGCAGAGCTCCGACCTTTGCCTGTCGTGAAAATGGAAAACAAGGAATAACATCTTGAGAACTGTCGATAGAAGGGTTAAATCAATCAATCAATCAATCAATCAATCAATCAATCAATCAATCAATCAATCAATCAATCAATCAATCAATCAATCAATCAATCAATCAATCAATCAATCAATCAATCAATCAGTACTGATCTGCATTTAGGGCAGTCGCCCAGCTGGCAGATTCCCTATCTGTTGTTACGCTAATTATAGACAACCATGAATGAAGACTGTAAAATAATTATCTAGTAAGAGAATCGGAAAATAACTGGGTTTCAACACCTTTATATTACTGTATTAACCTTTTAAAATAAACATGTATAATGTACACAAAAGAAATACTGATGACATACACTCTCCGAATTTCATTGTCCTGGATCCTTAATGCTAAACAAAATTATGTCAAACACTGATCACATCTTAACTTTGCTGCTTTTGTCAGTTCCCTAAGTAGTCCGTGTCACATCAACACCTTATACTGATATAATAATTACAATATTCAAAAACTGTTACGTCATGAATTAAAACTGATATAATAATGAACCAAAACCTGTTTACATAATCTGATTGCACTTATATTGTCCATCTTTCCATTCGTACGTATTGTTGAATTATTTCAGTTGTCTTGGTTTCCGTCGGTGTTCCATAATGAAGCGAATGGTTGCTGCAGTGAGTCATAGAACTGCGTTGTTGACCGTAGCCGGGAGGAAAGCATATTCTATGTTGATAAGTCGATATTCTAAGATGGGATGTGGGGTCGTGTGAACTATGTTGCATATTTTCGCGAAAGACCAAGCCCATATGTCCACACTTACACAAGACTTAACACGATGTATTAATGTATCTCCTTGTTGACAATGTTCACAGATATTGGAGTCAGACCGTCCATGTCAGAATAACGTATACTTTGTTGGTATAGTTTCATTAATTGTTAAGTATAAAGTTGTTCTCCACTGAAGAGAAATCCATTTATTAGCTATATTATTCCATATTAGTTTCCAGTGTCGCGAAGGATACTTTGCCTGTATTGTAGGTGGTTTAATATTCCGGTTCATTATATGGTTATAGATACATTTTTTTGTTACAGCTGAAGTTGTATCTATTAAAGTTCTTGGAAGGTTATCTATAAAACTCAAAACTCGTTTGAAATACAGTGGCAAATTATGATGGGAAATGGGAAAGGTCATACTTCGGATAATATTATTCAGAACCGCTTTAGCATAATCATCATCTGGTCTGCACTCGCTATTAATAATATTTCGCGCGACAAGCTTCTGCAGAAACTAGTCCCAACCCTCCACATTTGATGTTTTGGTACAATCGTGTTCTGGCTATTTTGTAGTGGTGTCCTCTCCACTGATAATACCCAATGACTAGATCGATTTTCTTGACTATTATAGGTGGTGGAGGTAAAATCTGCCTAAGTACCACAGTTTACTTAGTGCAAAGGTGTTAACTGTCCAGACGTTTTGACATATTGAGGTTTCGAAGGTGTTGAGAAAATAGGACAGAGCGAACTGTATTGAGCAAGTTTCTCAAGCTGTCATCTATCATTTGAGTCAAATTCGCAGAAAATGTTATTCCAAGGATTTTATGTGTTTTGACAGAGGGAATCCATTGATCTTGTGTCAGCCAAGGCCCAAATGGTAGTATGGCAGATTTGTGTGGATTAATTTTTGCTCCAGATTGTTGATAGTCGTCTGTGACCAACCTTAAGTCTTCGAGCTGTTTGGGCTGTGTCAAGATAACAGTGATGTCGTCCGCATAGACGTGCGCTTGGCGTTTACGTGTTTTGGTTGTTAGAGAGCGATCGGATACTTTTGATGGATCAGCTGGTGCATCGACCGTGGGGGTGTTAACTTCTTTCGCCAAATTAATTTTCTTGTGTGTGACGTGCTCTTTACTTAACTGGGCAGTATTTACAATATTAAAGGGATCATCTTGTTTTGTGGACTAATCTGCTTTCATTTGTGTATCTGGTTGCTCCGTAACATCCATGTGTTGGTCTGTAGTGTGTTGTGTTACGTGGCTTGGAGCTGGCTCTGATGTGGTGAACGTCTGCATATCTGTTGACACATGAACAGCTATTTACGCTCTCAGGGTCAAGTTGTTGGTTGCCGGACAATTGCCGTCGCCGGACATTTGCGGTCACTGAGATAAAATTGTGCCCACTCACAGAAATTCCCCAGTTGTCACAGGACATTTGAGGTCACTGCAGCAGGGGGTGGACCTCATTAGCTTAATCTCGGGGCATCCCTGCTAACCTGCCTGAGCACCTGCTCGCTCCTTGCAGATTAACATTATCCCCCGTGGGCACTGTTTAAAGATTGATACCTTCAGCCACAAACAACATTCTATACCGAAAGTTCCTGGTGTGAGTTCTGCATTTACTATTGTGCGCTGTAATGGAGTTGGCAGTTACTAATCAGCGAAAATGTTGTGCACTTTGCAAAGGTTTTATGTACAGGAAGTATAGGGAGAGACAACCTGGTATCGTCATCTGGGGGTGTCTAAAGGAAAAGAACAAGTGTAAAGGACGGCTGAGGACAACAGGTGAAGAAATACTTCATACCGTCGTTCATCAGTGTAATAATAATAATAATAATAATAATAATAATAATAATAATAATAATAATAATAATAATAATGGGGACAACCTGAAGAAGCAGTGAAAAAGCAGGTTCAGGAGGCAAAGAAAAGAGCAAGAGAAGAAGCGACTCCACTATCACAGATTTACGTGCAGGAGTTGGGCGATCTGCATAACAGGGGTTACGACTTTGTCATTGTTATGCTAGCTCAAAAAACTTTAAAAATAACAATGCATCGGTAACGAAATCATGCACGCGGACTTCAAGTAGAGCCAAAAACAAGTGCTCAGATAATTCTTAATGAAGAGGCGTTAAGGATGAATAATAGTAGTCCGTTTCTTTTAGCTGACGACAGCATGGGAGAAAGAATTATAATTTTTAGTGCCGAAAAAGGTAGAGAAAGTCTTACGCATTGTGCACATTTTTTATGGATGGCACGTTCAAGAGCTGCAGCAAACAGTTCTCCTTGATATACAACATTCACGCAAATCTTGTAGGCCGGAGTGATGAAAGCACCGTTTATCCAGTCGTCTTTGCGTTCCTGTATAACAAAAAGAAATAAACTTATATTCGTTTCTTTCACCTTATCTTGGAAGCGGTTCCGCAATGGAATCCTAAGAAAATCACCATTGACTTCAAGAAAATTACTGTTGACTTCGAAGCAGCTACGATATCAGCCCTACGAGAAGTATTTCCGTCGGCGGAGTCAAGTGGCTGCTTTTTCTTTCACATGAAGCAATGACTCTGGAGAAAAGTACAGGAACTTGGCCTGACGAGCGACTACAAGGAGAACGAAGATATATGTCTCCACACACGAACGTGTGCTGCTCTGGCATTTTGAAGCCAGATGACGTCAGTAAGGGATGGCTCGAGGCCTACGAGAAAGACAGGCCATGGCCCGATAACATCACGTGATAAGACCAGTCCGAGCACTAGCGGAGTAAAGCACACGTGCTCTTGCGGTGTTATGCTAGTTTATTGTGAATTATGAAAGTAAGTTACGGAGATTTTCTGTTTATGCTGAATATATAGGTGTTGTGCGACATTTCCTTACATTGGCAGTATTGTATATAGAAGTGTATGTAAATCTTTATCAACAAATTTTTTTATGTAACCTCAACGTTCTCTTCATTCAGCAATGTTAAGCTGCAATACACGAGTTTCGAAAAAGTTGGAGATAGGGATCTGCGCTCAGATGGCCTTCACTTAAACCGCAGTGGTACGTAGAAGTTAGGAAATTTGTTCGGAAAGGTAATAGGGAAACGGGGTTGTCTAGGAAGCGGTGATAAGGGTACAGAGATATGGAAGTCAAGTAGGGATGACATAAAAATGTTGGTGTTGAACTGTAGAAGTATTGTAAAGATAGGAACAGAATTAAGTAATTTAATATAGATTTACCAGATATTGTAATAGGAGTTGAATCACGGCTGAGGAGTGATATAATGGATGCAGAAATTTTCTGATGGAACTGGAGTGTGTATCGTAGAGATAGGATAGGAATGGTGGGAGGGGGAGTATTCATTCTGGTGAAAGAAGAATTTGTAGGCTACGAAAAAGTTAAAGATGACAAACATTAAATTCTAGGTGTAAGGCTCATTTCTAAATATAATAGGCAACTTGATGTCTTTGGAGTGTACAGACCGGGAAAGGGTAGCGCTGACACGGATTCAGAATTATTTGATAAGATAATCAGTTATGTGAGAAACGGCATGGAAAGGAATGTGATTGTAGCGGGAATCTGAATTCACAAATTGTCAATTGGGAAGGTAATGCGAACGACAGGAAGCATGACCAACAAATGGCAAATAAGCTAATATGGGAAAGACTGCTGATTCAGAAAGTGACGGAACCAACTAGAGGGAAAAATATCCTGGACGTGAACCTGATAAAACCAGATGAGCTCTATAGAGAAACCGAAGTAATAGATGGTATTAGAACCGAGCTCGATAGCTGTAGTCGCTTAAGTGCGGCCAGTATACAGTAATCGGGAGATAGTGGGTTCGAGCCCCACTGCCAGCAGCCCTGAAGATGGTTTTCCATGGTTTCCCCTGTTCACACCAGGCAAATGCCCGGGCTGTACCTTAATTAAGGCCACGGCCGCTTCCTTCCACTTCCTAGGCCTTTCCTATCCCATCGTCGCCATAAGATATATCTGTGTCGGTGCGACGTAAAACAAATAGCAAAAAAAGGATGGTATTAGTGATCACGAAGCTGTTTTTGTCGTAGTTAAATTTGATAGAAAGGAAGGTTTTAAAAGTAGGACTATTAGGCAGTACCATATGGCTGATAAAGCAGTCATGAGGCAGTTTTTAAAAAGTAATTATGATCGGTGGAAAACGGTAAATAAGAATGTAAACAGACTTTGGGATGGGATTAAAGAAATTGTTGAGGAATGTGAAAGCAGGCTTGTACCTTTAAAGGTGGTAAGGAATGGTAAAGACCCATCTTATTATAATAGAGAAATAAAGAGACTAAGAACGAGGTGCAAGTTGGAAAGAAATAGAGTTAGAAATGGCTGTGGAAGTAAGGAGAAATTGAAGGAACATACTAGGAAATTGAATCTAGCAAAGGAGGCAGCTAAGGATAACATGATGGCAAGCATAATTGTCAGTCATAAAAATGTTATTGAAAAATGGAAGGGTATGTATAGGTACTTTAAGGCAGAAACAGGTCCCAAGAAGGACATTTCAGGAATAATTAATGAACCAGGAGAGTGTGTATATGAGGATCTTCAAAAGGCAGAAGTATTTAGTCAGCAGTATGTAAAGAATGTTGGTTATAAGGATAATGTCCAGATGGAGGAGGTGACTAATGCTAAAGAAGTATTAAAATTTACATATGATAACAATGATATTTACAATGATATTTACAATAAGATACAAATTTGAAAACTAGAAGAGCGGCTGGAATTGATAAGATTTCTGGGGATATACTAAAGACAATGGGTTGGGATATAGTACCTTTACTGGAGTACTTATCTGATTATTGTTTGCATGAAGAAGCTATACCAAATGAATGGAGAGTTGCTATAGTAGCCCCTGTGTATAAAGGAAAGGGTGATAGACATAAAAAAACCATGGCGCTACAGCCCTTGAAGGGCCTTGGCCTACCAAGCGACCGCTGCTCAAAATTGCAGGCCAGTAAGTTTGACATGCGTTGCATGTAAGCTTTGGGAAGGCATTCTTTCTGATTATATTAGACATGTTTGCGAAATTTATAACTGGTTCGATAGAAGGTAGAAAAGGTTATTCCACTGAAGCTCAACTTGTAGGATTAAAGCAAGATGTAGCAGATATCTTGGATTCAGGAGGTCAAATGGACTGTATCGCGATTGACCTGTCTAAAGTATTTGATAGGGAGACTACTGGCAAAAATGAGTGCAATTGGACTAGACAAAAGAGTGACTGAATGGGTTGCTATATTTCTAGAAAATAGATCTCAGACATTAGAGTAGGCGAAGCTTTATCTGACCCTGTAATGATTAAGATGGGAATTCCTCAAGGCAGTATTTTTGGACCTTTATGTTTTCGTCTATATATATAAGTGGTATGACTAAAGGAGTCGAATCAGAGCTAAGGCTTTTTGCGAATGATGTTATTCTGTATAGAGTAATAAATAAGTTACAAGATTGTGAGCAACTGCAAAATGACCTCGATAATGTTGTGAGATGGACAGTAGGCAATGGTATGATGATAAGCGGGGTTAAAAGTCAAGTTGCGGGTTTTTTAATTACTGCGTTTATGGGGTGAAAGTTCCTTTTGCTGATCATTGTAAGTATCTGGGTGTTAATATAAGGAATGATCTCCATTGGGGTAATCACACAAATTGGATTAAAAATAAAGGGTACAGATCTCTGCACATGGTTATAAGGGTGTTTAGGGGTTGTATTAAGGATGTAAAGGAGAGAGCATATAAGTCTCTGGTAAAACCCCAACTAGAGTATGGTTCTAGTGTATGGGACCCTCGCCAGGATTACTTGATTCAAGAATTGGAAAATATCCAAAGAAAAGCAGCTCGATTTGTCCTTGGTGATTTCCGACAAAAGAGTAGCATTACAAAAATGTCGCAAAGTTTAGGCTGGGAAGAACTGGGAGAAAGAAGATGAGCTGCTCGACTAAGTGGTATGTTCCGAGCTGTCAGCGGAGAAATGAAGTGGAATGACATTAGTAGACGACTAAGTGTGAGTGGCGTCTTTAAAAGTAGGAAAGATCACAATATGAAGGTAATGTTGGAATTCAAGAGGACAAATTGGGGCAAATATTTATAGGAAGGGGAGCGAGGGATTGGAATAAGTTACGAAGAGAGATGTTCAATAAATTTCCAATGTTATTGAAATATTTTAAGAAAAGGCTAGGAAAACAACAGATAGGGACTCTGCGACCTGGGCGACTGCCCTAAATACAGATCAGGATTGATTGATTGATTGATTGATTGATTGATTGATTGATTGATTGATTGATTGATTGATTGATTGATTGATTGATTGATTGATTGATTGATTGATTGATTGATTGATTGATTGATTGATTGATTGATTGATTGATTGATTGATTGATTGATTGATTGATTGATTGATTGATTGATTGATTGATTGATTGATTGATTGATTGATTGATTGATTGATTGATTGATTGGATAAATTACTACTACATTGCTATGGATTTAGAGATAATACATTAATATCCTATTTATTTGCAGATATGTGGAAACTTCAAAATGCCTCGTTGCTGTAGTGTCGACAATCAGTAGAATTATACCACAGAAACTGAAAAAACGGGGACCATTTATTTATCGACAGATGAAAGCCGCCTTAATCTATGGCTTCGTCACATATCGACGGATGTTTCTAAACTGAAATACCGGTACCCATTCCCATTAATACTTTCACGGCCCGTACTTATAGACATGTTACTGTATAGGCGTTTGGGCTTATGCCGTGTCAAGAAAATAAGGTTTTACAAATGTTTAAATGAGATTGTGATATAATATGTAGTGGCTTTAAGTAAGTAAAGAAGTTAAGGTGGATTCATCATATGATTTTGTTATGGAACTGGATAGTGGTAAATTCACTTTGCCATCTGAGGTAGTTGTATTTACAGTTGGACTGGTGTGACATACAGTCTCTTTACTTGCAAAAGATTCCATGCAGCATTTTATGTCATGTGGGAAACAGTTCTTTGTTGCTCAAAAGGTAAGCATGTCAAAATTAGATAAATCAGACATAAATAATGCTAAACGTATGTGTTCTCTTAACAAAGCACTGTTAAACGAACTTGAAAGGGGGTCTCTTTGTGGAAATAAAATTCTACTCAATAATTTTGAGAGGAATTATAAATCGTATTGTTGTTAAGGACTTCCAGAAAGGTAGGAAAACTTAGTAATTACGTATGATGTCGAAGCCAGATATGGAGTGAAACAACTGTAAGTCTAAACATGTCATTTAAAAATATTTTTAAGTAGCTTACAATACCTTAAATATTGGATTCAATAAGATTTCTAACACGATTGTTATTGTAAATATACTTGTACATTAACCAGTTACATTAGCAATTATTGCTTTCTATGAGTGTGCATATCTTTATTGCTGTAAGATTTTTCGTTTATTTCACCAGGGATAGTATGAGACACTACGTTTCATTTGAACCATATCTGAATAATGTAGCCTACTTTACGTAGGTGGAAATGCGCTGAAACATATTATATTCACCACGCTGCTATGGGCTCTCATGTCAGCCTCGGGATATATTCTCTAGGCCAGGGCCTCTCAAACGCCCAAAATCTCACGCGTGCAAACAGCGGCGCAGAGTTCCTGTGCACAGTGCATCGGTCCCGCTCGGCTCGGACCAACGCTTTGTCTCTGGGCCTCTCGGCTAAGCTCGGTTCAACTCGGCTCAACTGGGCTTGTATTTGGAGCGCTACGGAACAAGTGAGCAAGAGGGAGACAGGGGGAGAGAGCGAGACAGGCATGGAAAAAGAGAGAGACAGCGCTATTGCTCCAAATCGAGGAGTCCAGTGTGTCGACATCATCTGTGCTAGACCTGTGTACGAGTGGAGGGAAGGCTCCACTCGTCTATTATAAGTCAGAGTGGAGAGTGGTTGCTGTTGTTGTGGGCGTATAGGGGCGAAATAGTGTGGCAAGTGATGTCGGCTGTCTCAAAACATTGCCCGCATGGCGGGGACAGTCAATGTGCAGGTGATCCGGGGCGTTGCATTTAGCACAGGTTTTTCTTGCCCCTCATACGTAACTTGTCCGCTGTACCCCTCTATGGTTAAGAAGGATGGCATTTTCTGTTTTAACTGAATTTTTATTTGTCGGATACCATTGGGAACTGCTAGACGGTAGAACTGAGACCACGATAAATGTCTTTAACATGACCGTATTTCGTAAAATAATTCCTGATTTTTTCGTTCTGCATTTCCGGAGGAATATTAAACAGACGAACACTAATCGCCTCAATTCCCGCTGTTTCAATAACTACAGGTACTGTCTCTCCATTAAAAAGTTTGAGTGTGCAACCTGTTTCAAATTTATGTAATATTATGTAATATTTTCTCCATTATGGTTGATGAAATTACCTTTATATGTACTGCATTGGCCGGGGCATCCAGTTGGAGAGCTGCTAGCTGATCGATGTTTACTTGCAGTGTTTCTGAAACCCAGGTGTGTATTTCCGCTGCAATTGCTCTTGTATAACTCAGTTGGAAACTGCATTTTAGTGTGTTTTTACGAATTATTTGCATGATTACTTTCAAACGGAACAATTTACTAAATAAAAAAAAACACTAATCACAGAGAATATTAGCAAGACTTGTTGGTAAAAGTGCACTGATCACTACGGTGTTCTTGTTGTATACAAGACAAAACTGGCACGTCTAACTCGCTCCGTTCTCTGCGGACAACAATGGGTTGTACAAACTTGTCCCTTGAGAAGCCGACTTTGATTACATCACAATATTGTCCATCCATTTTCATTCAAATTTCATTTGTATTTAGTGATATATACCCAGATATTTAAAGTTACCTCATTATAATGAGAAATACTTATTTAATCCACACTCTTTGTACGAGTGCCGGCCCCGTGGTGTAGGGGTAGCGTGCCTGCCTCTTACCCGGAGGCCCCGGGTTCGATTCCCGCCCAGGTCAGGGATTTTTACCTGAACCTGAGGGCTGGTTCGAGGTCCACTCAGCCTACGAGATTAGAATTGAGGAGCTATCTGATGGTGAGATAGCGGCCCCGGTCTAGAAAGCCAAGAATAACGGCCGAGAGGATTCATCGTACTGACCACACGACACCTCGTACTCTGCAGGCCTTCGGGCTGAGCAGCGGTCTCTTGGTAGGCCAAGGGCCTTCAAGGGCTGTAGTGCAATGCGGTTTGGTTCTTTGTACGAGTATTTATAAAAATGAAACTTGCTGCGGTATTCGTCCTTGACAGGTTAGGATTTTCACTTCAACACAGAGCTTTGGAGTGAAATTCAAAACATTACTTCACCCTTGTATTGTGCCATATAATATATGCCCCAAATATTAATTATATAATATGGTGTAACATTGTGCATCTAATACAAGCAGGAGTCATGATGCGACCTAGAAGTTGCGTAATGCAGTATTCCGTCATCGCGTGACATCAGTAATAGCTTCTTATCTAAGCATAGCAACAGTGAATATCTCGCGTACTTCGTATGAGTCAATCGGGGATGCACGAGAGTGTTTGAGAGCGGCCGATTATAAAAGGACCAATCACAGCCCTGGAAGCGATATGGCAGAATGAAGGGATTTACAAAACAAATTAAGTCAGTCTTACCAACTTCTAAATTTACAGTGCTGCACTACTCTTTATTTTATTAGGCAATTTGTTATAAAGCTATACTCCACGGTTTTAATATGAAATAGAAGCCAGTTAAACATTAAAAGAACTACCTGTAGACAGTTGCAATACTTAATTCGAATTAATAAAGTAATTAACATATTTTTATTGAATCAGCGCTTTGCAGAGTAGTGGGTGAGCAGTAACGTCATCACGCCAGTGGAATCCCCTAAGATATGACTAATATCGGGAGCTTGGTGTATATAGTAGCCTCTGGAAATGGAAAGTCACTCTGCTTTTGAAGTGTGAACCGCGCGGGTCGGTGTTTTTGATATTAAGCCAGTGGTATAGGAAAGTAACTTTTTTTAGTGACCAGTTTGAACATATAAGTAGTCAATTTGTGAAGCTGAAACGTTTTCCTTTATGAAAATATGCATTACATGAATGCAAGTGATAGATTGCAGTTACGAGTGTGCATAGTATATTAACAGAGCAATTACCTTTGCTATATAAATAATATCAGGTATCACGTATGTCAAAGTGCGGTGGTGACACGGGATAATATCAATAAAACGATAGTTACTGTCGATATTTCTGTACCCGTGTATGCGTAATTTGCATACGGTTTGTGCAAATACCGTGTCCGGTACGCGTTCGGTTTCGCGAAGAACTTGTACGAACCGTCGTCATCGTATCGGTACAATTAAATGGTGTGTGCGAAGCACTATTACATAATGATGAAGAGAGAAGAAAAGACTTGCAGAGTATTTGATAACGCCATGCAGTTTGGTGCAATAATGGCGTAATTTGCTGGACGCTGTGGCCTGGAATCATGAAGAAACTGAGACGCTACCAGTTAAGTTCATTTTAATTATAGGCATGCTTAGATAGAAGGAATTAGGCTAATTCGATCCCAGTGTAATGTAATGTAAATGTAAATGTCAGTCTTGTTGTGACTGAGCTATGTTGTATTTTTATAGATTAGTGTCATGTTTCAGGGAAATGCATGTTTGGAACCCTGATTTTTATATTTTACTTTATTTCCTTTTTATAAGATGGGAAAGAGGGAAATGATTAGGTGTAGATGAGGATATATATGTCTAAAGGTAACTGTGTATTCCATTTTGGTACAAGATGTAGACTCTTTTAGTATGAAGGCTACACAGCCTAAAGTTTGGTCTGGGAATAAAATTTAGCAAGATATTTTTTTTCTCTGCATGTAGCACGTTTATAGGAGTACATGGCAGAGATGACCAACGTAAAAGTGCACCGTCGAACTAATATCTTCTAGATCCGCAGATAGAACTAGCTAATTGGTATTGAGTTATGTTTTTACGAGAAAAAGGCAAGATTAGCCTGATACTGAGATTACAACGTGTGTTATTACAGGACGGTCGTGCCTGGAAATAAATATCGGAAAGATATAATGGTGTCAGCTGCATGAAAAGAGAGAGGTTTGATTTGCCTCAAGTGTTCATTATGATTGTGAGAATCGAACTCACGGACCCCAAAGTGTTAGGCCAGACGTGTTGAGTATCATATCTGCAAGCCGTGTTATATTGGAATATGTAGTTAAGGCCATAGGAATGTGTATTGGCTCTTTAGTGTGAGTTCGAGGCCTTGTGTTAATTAAATGAACAGAGAAGTGAATGGCAGCGTAATTTATGTTTTCAAATATATTAAAATTTCTCAGGCAAGATTTACCAAACCAATTAGTTAGAGTCTTTTCTGGCGAAGTAAGGTGTTTCATAGCTGGCGCATTAGAAGTGTTCCGTGATTTATATTACAGCGTGCTTAGTGAAAGATCAACAGACGGATAGCTGAGCCTGGAGTTCGGTGTTCTTTTTATATGAAGGAGTCTAGTATCTTATTGTTTATATTTTAGATATTGAATACACAGATGATATTTTTTTTTATTGCATGTCATTACAGGTTTTCTCCGAGAGTGTATTTTGTATTACTTTGTGTTACTTGGATTGTTGTTGATTATGTCATGGCCAGCGTTGAAAAGGATTTGTTCTTAAATATGAGTCCGAAACTCATTCTATTGGGAGGTAGGCTTTTAAGTCATCCAATTTATAACAGAACGGTCTGTTAAGTAAATTCAGTGTAGATGTAAGCTAAGGTCCCTGAAATATTGATTTGATGATAAGTGATGTACAAATAGTTTTATTATGGATCGGATTTAGCATAATTTTATTCTATCGCGGTATGTCCTGTAATTATAATTTGAATGATATCCGTCAGGATGCGTTAAAAATGAATTTAACTGCGTAAGTCGAAGCGAAGTGTGAATTTCTTCCCCAGGTCGTTGCGTTTATTTTGTAAATGTTTTCATTTTGAAACGGGACATTGCCCGTCCTTTGTAAATTGGTGTAATTTATGTTAATTATGTGCTCGGCACATATTAATATTTTTTGGCATTTATTTGAGCCATATTTTAATTATTTTCAATTTTTTTGTTTATCTCGAATTTCAATAATGTTTATTAGTCAATAAATCCATCTTACCCCTTTATTTTGTATTTTATTTCGGAAATATGATACTGTTTCCCGTTCATATACCCATGGTATTTATTTTATCCTGAGATTTTTAAATTTATTTTAGCCCGATCAATTTTTTTTAAGAACCGAACACGCAGCTCTCCGATTGGCGCCGGTAGACTGTATTTCAGACGGGAACGGTACAGTATAGTGGTGCCAACATCCACTAGCACCAGCCAGCAAGCATAACGAAGAGAATGGTGGAGCGAACTGCTGTCCGGCTCCATGGCTAAATGGTTAGCGTGCTGGCCTTTGGTCACAGGGGTCCCGGGTTCGATTCCCGATTAGTTAATTTCGCTGGCACGGGGGCTAGGTGTATGTGTCGTCTTCATCATCCTCATCACTACGTGCAGGTCGCCTACGGGAGTCAAATCAAAAGACCTGCATCTGGCGAGCCGAAATTGTCCTCGGATACTCCCAGCACTAAAAGCCATATGCAAACGATGATATCTAATGGAGTTAAGTGGCAACAGAAAAATTAGTGCACAGGGGACTTAAAATAGATTTTCAGATTATTAGGTTGGGTGGAGCACATAATATATTGTACGTGCCAAAAATATATTTAGATCCCGGCCTACAGAGTCACCGTAGCTCAAGGATAGGAGCATCGGACGCTAAATCCGAGAATTGAGGGTGGTTCAGTTCCCACAACTGTGCGGTTGGCCATTTTAGTTCGGTAATTAACAATCTTCGGTATTTACTATATGTACTCGACAAGACCTAACAAGCGGAAAGTCTATTTGAAGTCACTGCAGTGATGAAATTAAAATAGTAAAGTGCACATCTCAATAAACACCAGTCAGGAACTGTAATATTACTGCTGATTACTCGAATTTCCAGATAAATGTGTAAACTGTTGCATAAATTTAAACCGCACTTTCATCTGGCTGTCGTAGTATAGGCACTTTACTAGATCATTATTTTACTATGTTCATTTCATGACTGACAGTAACTGGCGTCTTGTTCTCTAAGTCTGTCGGAGGCTAGCAGCCGCCAGAAGCCTCCTTCTTATTACAGTTACAGTACACACACTATTGAAGCCGACGCAGTTTACACCGAATTACTCACTAGATCCGATCACACAGTCATAGCTGGGTGTCCAGCCTGACTCTCAACACTGCAGTGTTCGTCGAAGTGCTGACAGAGGCTATCTTCGAATATTCCAAGTCTTCACGTGGGACTTAAAACACTGACAGTCGTGGTGAGATTATAAATTGTACGCGTGTGAACTCTAATGTATAACAAAGTCTTTATGATGGGCATTGAGTCTATTAGTCGAAGTTGAACATAGAATTTTTGCGCGTGTTGAAGATCAAATTATTCAAAGTGTTTGTAGTAGACTTGGATTATATCCGTCAAGTTGAACTTAAAATCTGTGCACGTATTGGAACTCTGATTATGACAAGTCGTGGATTGGACTTAGGTGACAACAGTTGAGTTGAACTTGTATTCTGTGCGCATGTGGAAATTTCCCGATATAACTTACCTTCGTTCTTGTAGAATTGAGTTTATTACCACGTTGCCTGTGTGAAACTTAGTCTCTGAACAAACATTACTAATTTCAATGTGACACTACTGCGATATACTAGGAACTCTGATATTTATTTTTAAATCTCAGTCAGCAGAACTTAATCTCTGAACACATATCATTCATTTCAGTGCGATACTACTATGTTATATTATTAACTGTGACATTTTATTAAATTTCAGTCAGCATAATTTCATTTATAAACAAGGGTGTTTATGAAAGTGTTCGAACTTTCACATGAATGTTAATATAAGTGATTACCATAACCGTGTGCTACGACACCAAGGTTTCACTCCGAACTCAAACTGTGTTCTTTATCCAATTAAAAAAAAAGTGTATTATTTCTTCTGAATAGTGTGTAAATTATTTGTGTGTGACAGACAGCAGTGTCTTTGATAAACTCTCGAACAGTCACCTGTTTTTTAATGTCAAGTGCGCCTAACAACGAACTGTGCTTTTCATTTCAACCTTAGCTCTTCGTCAAAGTGTTTAGAATTATTATATAACTGACAGCAGTGTCTTTGATAATCTCTAGGGCAGTCATTCATTTCTTTCAATGCCAAGAGCTCCTTTATTTAGTGGAAAATCACCACGAACTGTGCCGAGTGCGTGAACAATTCTCAGTTTAATTATTTCCATTCATGCACTGTGCTTTATTTTCTTCTAATCTCGATGCTACCCGCATCTGCATCTTTAGTGAACTTATAAATTCTGTCTACAAGATTTAAGAGTGAATTCGACTGCATATCACCACCATATTAAATGAAACAGTGCTGTTAAACAAAAGTGTTGGGGGACTGTGTAAATTCGGACATTCGTGTAAGTTATGTGACGAGTGATTACCCCCCTCGTATCGTATACATCAGCGCTACCACGGTCCAGGTGGCCTTGAAGGTACTGGTGAGCGCTTTGGCATTTTTCTTTAATACTTTAAATATATACGGCAAGACATTTTTATGCTTTTCAAGACACTTTGCAAATCTACAGGTCAGTTTTCGTCAGAATGCTTTACGATATCAATCGCTGCAGCCGTTCTCTCAAAATCGCTGTAACAAAAATCGGCCTAGTATTTTAAATATATATAGATAATGTTTGTAAGATTTTGTAAGGACTTTTAGATAGGATTAGATAGGAGTAGATAGTCTGGCATGGACCTCGTACTGAGCAGTCTGATTCTGAAGATGAGATGTGCGCTGCTAGGGCTGCCTGCAGAGGAGTAGCATTTTTTACACGAACACGTCTGAAAGCTCATTGCTTAGGGACCAGTTCGGAACCGTAAATTTGAATAGCAATTCTGATGAGGACTGTTTATTGAGATCAGCATGGAGATCATCCTCCCTATACAGAGAACACTAATCAATAGACGCTAAAAGTTTTAAATGATTCATAGGAAGTACATCATCATTTCCATCTGAGGTAGTTTCTTCTGCTTTGTTTGATCGCTAACGCAACGGCCTCCATGACCACACCTGCTTTCCATAATTTTCTGTAGAAACCGAGAAACTCAACAATCGCTGTCGCTTAAGATTTACCCTCCTCTCACGTTTCTTTCTTTCAACAGCACCTCCCTTGCAATAAGACAGTCATAGTCTCGAAGTATACATTTGAAGCATGTTGGCCAGTTTGTTGAGGCACACGTTTAAACCTTTGTTTCGAATAATACGGGGCGGGGGGCGGATCAGGGATCTTTTCTCGATGAGTTGATACTTCACCTGAACTTTGTGGACTTGAGCACTTGTAGTATAATCTTAGATTTAAAAATACGTGACAGAACAATTAAATTACCACCCAACTAGCATCATATTATTATTTATTAATTTTCTTACAATTTCCTTTGCGCCCCACAGACACAGATAGGTCTTATGGGGAGGATGGGATAAGAACAGGTTAGGAGTGGGAAGGAAGCGGTCGTAGCCTTAATTAAGGTACAGTCGCAGCATTTTCCTGGTGTAAAAATGGGAAACCATGGAAAACTCTCTTCAGGACTGCTGACGGTGGGGTTGGAACCCACTTTCTTCCAAATGCAAGCTGATAGCTACGCGACCCAAGTCACGCGACCACTTGCCTGGTATCTGGGAAATAATTTTTTCTGATTATATTAGACATATTAGCAAAATTTCCAACTAGTTTGATAGAAGGCAGTTCAGGTTTAGCAAAGTTTATTCTAGTGAGGCTCAACTTGTAGGACTGCATCAACATATAGCAGATATTTTAGATTCAGGAGGTCAAAAACTGTATCACTATTGACCTATTTAAGGCTTTTGATAGGGTAAATCGTGGGTGACAAGTGACAAAAACGAAGCCTATATAAACATGATACCTGTGTTCTATGTGACACGAAGGTTCCTCTTCACCTCAAGGGCAAAATCTACAAAATGGTTGTCCGTCCAGCCTTTTTATATGGTTCGGAGTGAAGGGCTGCGAAGAAAAAAAGATGAACAGGAACTTCATGTGGCTGAGATGAAGATGCTCCGATGGAGTAACCAGGCTAGATAAAATTTCAAATGACACCATTCACTAATCTCTGAAAAACTGACGGAGAATCGACTGAGATGGTTCAGCCACCTTCAGCGAAGACAAGATTATATAGGCACAGAGTGGAGAGGCAGGCAGTAGAAGGCCAGCCACCTCTCGGCAGACCTAAATTAAGACGGAAAACCTTGCATCAGGAAGGACCAGAAAAGTAGCAATGCTGATGAAAATAGAGTACAAGGTCGGAGTTACTGGAGGTGAATTACCAGAAAAGCTGACTCCATTTGAGCAAGATAAGGTAAAGAAGAAGAAGAAGTATACAAATAATATGAGACAAGAACTCGAGTCACATATAAGGCTTTTTGCGGATTATGTTATACTATATAAATCAGGGGTTAGCAAGCCGCTGTTCACGGGCTGGATGCGGCCCACGAAGCCATCTCATGCGGCCCAGAGAGCCTAAACTGGTTTGGTCTTGATGTACTAAATAGAACTAGCATGTATTGTGTGTATTTTATCTACATCAAAACACATTTTTTAAACAGTTAACTACACGAAGCGGTCATTCTAAAGCGTTTGGTGTGTTTCAGTGTTGACGGTATGAATGCAACAGCCTCTGCAATAACTATTCTATTCCATCTGCCAGTGAGTGGCGTTTCCTTTCGCATTTCGTAACCTTGGATATGATTAGTCATGCAACTTGTCTGTTATTTTCTGAGTGGTTCGTAACATTGCAGTGTTCTCTGTGGTTGTCACAATATTAGGTGAGTTTTAATTTATTTTTAAAATTATTATTATTAGAAACGTTACAATGTGCAATGACTGTCAGTACATCAGTACACATTGTTGACTTTGAAAGTTAATTATTCGTTTCAGATTGTGAAAAGTTGGAGCTTTCTTTCATGCTAGCTTCATCCGGACCGTTTGATTTCCTTCATGGCCATGTCTCTGTCAAAGCCTTCTAAGAAGTAATTAATGCTATTGGTTTTTCCGTCTCATTAACCACTTTTCCGGTTTTCGGAGACACCGAGGTGCCGGAATATTGTTCCACAGGAGTTCTTTTACGAGCTTGTAAATCTGCCGACACGAGGTTGACGTATAGGAGCACCTTCAAATACCACCGAACTGTGCCAGGATCGAATCTGCCAAGTTGGGCTCAAAAGGCTAGCGCTCTACCGTCCGAACTACGTACTCAGCCCGGCAGTTCTAAGAAGGACGAGTGCAGATCCTTTAATGAACAATGGACAACAAAATATGTTCTTATACAACATGGCCATAAGCCGATGTGTTAAGAAAGCGTGTCCTTTCTTTCAAAGAATAAACTTCGTGGATTCATTACGAAAGTTAGCATGTGAACAAGTATTTGTTTCTTATAGGCAAAGCTCGTCATACCAAAATTTTATCATTAAAGACAGATCTGACGTCGCAACAAAATATGAAAACAAAATATGAAAGCAAATGAAAATACTGCTTCTGAGCGAGTCACTTACCGTGTTGTAGAGACAATAGCTAAGGATGTCAGAGTGTATTGACGCGAAGTTAGTGAAAACATATGAAAAGGCCGCCGTTAAGAAACGTGCCCAGAAAAGTTAAGAACAATAGCAACTGTTAGTTTGTTAGCCAGAATAGTGACGTGAAGGATGAAAGTGAAGAACTGAAATCTATGTCACCGGAAAGTGCTAGTAAGTTTACCTCTCTCTAGCTGTGGATAGGAGTAATAATGTATCCAATAATGGGCAGTTTATCATCCTTATGAGAGGTACTGATCATAACTTTATAATAACTGAAGCTCCCCAGAATTCGAAAGGCACAGTTTAAGTCAGAAGATTTGTTTGAAACAGTATGCGATGCTGTCAAAGAAGTGAAAGTGGACATGGCCAAATTAATAAGTGTTACCTGTGATGGAGCTCGAGATATCGTAGAAAGCAAAGGCGGGCTCGTTCCTAAAATGAAAGAAGAAGTTTTGAAATGTCTTTCTGATCCTACACCCACTATCAATTAATTAATTAATTAATTAATTAATCATTTTGTACACCGACAATCGCTTTGCAGTAAAATTGTTTAAAGTTGGATCATATGATGAGTTTGTTTGTGAAATTTATGTACTTCATATGAAGAAATGGACTTAACTATCGGTAATTTCAGGAACTTTCAGACAGCGAGGTATTAAATAATTTTGACGTAATTTGGCTTAGCGGAAAGGTCTTCGAAGGCTTTTTCAACCTGTGTTGGAAACTAGAATCAATTTTGCTGAAAAATGATAGGTCCTTGGAGCAACTTTCAGAGTTAGGGTGTATATGTGACTTGGAAGTTTGGTAGACCTGATTCGCCACTTGATCG